>NC_136737.1:5867933-6100433 GCF_936440315.1 Barbus barbus | reverse complement strand
GAAATCATTCTAATATGCTGATTTGTGGCTTAAGAAACATTAGATTAACTGGCATTTTTACGAATTTCATGTATCCTTTCTGAATAAAAGTATAAATTTCTTTGATAAAAGTTATAGCGTTCCCAAGTGTACAACAGTAGTGTATGATTTTTTTTATTATTATTCATAAGACACCTTCAGTTCAATAAATATGACAGTGAAAACCTTTATAATATCAGTTGTTCTTTAAAAAAGAATTCTTGTTCATTGAAGAATCCTCTGTGTGCAGCAGTGGCAGCTCTGCAAATCATACGTGTTCTTGCAGTTAGCTTTTTAAGATATTCAGCTGAGGTTTCATTTCATTTTCTGTAGTAATTCCCAAGTGTTACTGGCCTGAAGGGCATTAATCACAGATCTTACAGTTAAACTCTTCCCAGATCTCCTCAATCCTCAGATTCATTCAGCAGCATCATCTCAGTCTTCTCTTCACTGTAACAGTGTTTAGTGTGTCCTGTTCAGTGAAGCTCATATCTGAGCACCAGTGAGGGTCTGTTTCTCAAACTATAGTTTCTTAGATTGAGTTTGCTTTCTTCTTCCAAGACAGTAGTGTTTGGAATATTTTATAACTATTAAAATAACAACCGGCTGATGCGTTTCTACAAATATACTTATGTTTGGCCGTTTTTATAACCACTATTTGACCATAATTTGTTAGCTTTGCAGAGTACCAAGTCAGCACATTAGTCTGATTTCTCAAATGCATTAATGTGTTGTCTAGTTAGAATAGAGTAATGAGTGCTGAGGGCTGAAGCTTTGTCAGCACTGGCTAAAATTTTAATTAGATTAATTTTAATTAAATATTACCTTGATGAACATAAGCATAGCTTTCTTTCATTGACAAAAAAAACGTTTTAGTGACTCAATTTCACTAACACACAAACTACCATTCAAAAGTTATGTAAAATCCACTCTATCAGTATTTGACTAGTTTAGATGGTTGCAGAAAAGAATATTGAAAATGTTGAAGAAAATCATTAGGCAGTGATCTGTAAATGTTTATAGTGACTGTTAGAAAAGTGATAACTGACAGAAACTGTTTGTGTTTGTTCTGCAGTTGGGCCTGCTGATGAAGAGAAGACAGTGACAGTGAATGTTAGCGTGCTGGAGGGAGATTCAGTCACTCTAAACATTGATCCTACTTATATACAGAGACATGATGTGATACAGTGGAGGTTTGAACAGCAGAAATCTCCTGTAGCTGAATTCAGTACAACGGCTGGAATGTTCAACACATATGATGGTCCTGATGGGAGATTCAGAGACAGACTGAAGGTGGATAGTAACACTGGATCTCTGATCATCACAAACATCACAGAAACACACTCTGGAGTTTATGAAGCTGACATCAGCAGCACCATCAGCAGACACACCATACACCACACACAGTCATTCATTGTGACTGTCAGCGGTGAGTCCATCAATGTAATATTAAATATATTACATTAGTTTTGTGTGAATAGTTTATTTGAAAAATTATTTTCACTGAATTAAGGCTAAAAAACAATGTTTGTGGCACTGTTACTTTATTTTTTCAAAATCTCAAAGCATTATACAGAAGTGGTGTTCATAATTGAGTTTTTATCTCCATACATATTTTAAACATAATTTGGTAAATTGAATTAAATGAAAAATGGAGCTTTGAATCATTCTGTTCAATTAATACATTTCCAAACACCAGTAAATATGCTCATGTTCACTTGCACTAACATATGATCTTATGAACAGATTTATTTTATGTTGTTGTTTCTTAAAAGGAAATATCTTATGAGACCTGATATGTGTCTTTCTGACAGCAAATGACTGCTGTTAAATCAGATTGATTAGACAAGACTCAGTGAGATTTATTAACTGAAATTAATGACCAAAATAAAAATCTATCTCTGTGTATGCAAAGCTATATTATGTAACATTAAAAAAATACTAAAGATAGAATGCAAAAAATCCATATTCCAAACCCAATACAACCAAGCAGAGTCCATGATCTGGAAATGCTTTGAGAAGAGACCTTCCAACTGATTTTCAATTGATTTGAAACGGTTTACCATAATTTACATTACTGCTTCTAAAGGTCTTATCGAAATCAGTCCCACTCAGTATAAATAAAGCTCACTTTAATTCAGATTCATTTTATATTCCAGACAGCATTTCAAGATTAATCTCTCAAAACTGTTTCTGTTTGTTCTGTTGTGTTTGTTGTTGAGACAGCTGATGTGGAGTCAGTGTCAGTGCTGAAGGGAGATTCTGTCACTCTACACACTGGTCTTACTAAAACACAGAGAAATGATGAGATACTGTGGAAGTTTGGAGATCATGACGAAATCATTGCTCACTTAACCTGTTAACAGTCACCCAGCTAACTGAACTCAAAACAAAAGATGGCCTACACAAACTAAAACAGTCACAGTTCATGAAGTGTTTGGACTAAAGACATAATTAGGGTCTCTTTTGAAAGATGAGAGTTATGAGCTTGCCATTCAAGTGCAAAGATCAATTGTGTCAATATAGAGAAAAAGTGAGATATGCTTAAATATTTTGGAAATTAATAATCAATTTATTTGCCTAAAAACTATTTACAAATAAATATATGAAACCGTGCCAGAGCAACTCAAAAGCCAGTGAAGTCAAAGCCAAACGTTTGAACAAGTTCTAATAAAAATCTAAAGAAGATACCACTGAAAATAAGGTTTCTGTAAGCTTTTCTTCTTAAAGAATGTAAATATTAACTTGGAACGCTTGAAGACTGCAAAATGACAACTGATAATATTTAGGTGAAACACATTTAACATTATTTGCAATTAAACTTAATTGTTGTAAATCATGAACATATATATAGTCACACTTGTCTGGGCACGACGACACAATTTACAAATGTGACTGGAGGTTTCTGGTGGCAATGCTTTATTTCACCTGCATTCCTGCTTTTCATCGTCAGTTCTCAAAATAGTCAAATACATAAAACTCCAAAGTTTCACCCAAATATTCAAATCTCTGTTTCCAAACTGTTATTTTATCATCTACTCTTCCCACATTCACACTTTTGACATTATGACTGATATACAGCAACCTGTCGCCACTGCCATCTGTTTCCTCTGCTTACATCTCTGTACTCTGACTCGTATGCTGTAGTATACTACCATTAATGTACTCTATCTGCTGACCTCAGTCTGCACACATTTATACCTGTGCAGCACTCTTCCACAAGCAATGGATTTTTGTTGTATTCAGTCTACAAATATTTAAGTGTTTTTCTCTATTTTTCGTTACAAAATTATTGTAGCAAATAAATAAATAAATAAAAATGCAATAAAATACAATTAAATAAAGTAATAATAATAATAATATTTTTTTTTTTTAGCTGTTAGTATGTGCATATAGGGCATGTGGTATAGTGTTAGTACAGCACGTTAGTAATTAGTACATGCACTATAGCATTTCCAACTACTTGATCTATTTGTTTGAGCATCCATATCAGTCTGATAAAGCAACATTGGCTCAACCAGTCGAGTGCGTTTGTGGAGGGATATTCCATTTAGCAAAACCAGTGGCACAAGCCTACTTCTAAATAAACCTTCTTCTATACTATATAACATGTGGAAAACAGTAGGCTGTGTCAAATCTCCAAATTATCAGTACTGAAAAATACCTGCGTGACCTAATACTTTAGAACCCAATACGGATCTTAAAGTCCACATCAGATGGACACTTTTCTGTCCCAAGAGGCCACGGGAGAGTATTTCAACATGGTGGGGAAAAAAGTGACCCAGCTGCTGTTGTAGATCAAATGACAGTGTTATAGGGAATGTAGTATGCTCAGAATGTATTCATACGACTTACATTCATACTTTATAAAGCATACATTGTAATGGTCAAGAAGCACGTTCTTCATCAAGTGTTTTACCTGCTCTGCCAATATGCCGTTTTGGGAATCTCAGATTAGTGACAGACAGGGAGTGTGTTCAGGAAACCTGTTTGAATAGTGTCATTATTTTTGAGGTTCTATTTGGTGATGCTATGTAGTGGCACAAGCATTACTCGTTGCATTTTTAAAAAATAATACAAATACTAAGATTCTTTATTAACACAAACTTCTTGAACACCTGCACAAAGGCATTTGTGGAATATACGCTATGAATATAATCTCTGTAGACATCTCTTTGTTGGCATTCTTTTTTCTGTCAACTTTACATTGGCTGATTGTGTGCAGTGAATATTAAAGGTTGCACTTGTCCATATGTTACAACAGTTACTGGCACTGTTAGAACGTGCTGAATGATTCTCCAATCAGCTTTACAGACAGAACGTTGGGGATGGAGTTATTCTGTTCACAATATCAAACAAGATAATATAGTGTATTAGCACAAAAACACATCTCACAGTGGGTAATTATTTCGAAAATTGGCAAATTATCTTTAAAGATATGTTATGTAAACAAAGCGGAATTAATCAAATTTCCTCTTAAATCACCACTTTCTGAACTAACACATCTAAATGATTTTGTGGTCTGGATTATTAACAAGAAATCTGCACTGATATTTTTATGGTTGAATTTATATTTTATCGTCACTGGACAAAAACTGTTTAGAGCTCATTTTAATGTTGCGTGTATTGTTGCAAACTCTTTGTACGAATTAAACGGTCTTTAGGCTATTGCTATGACATTGATATCGTAAGGTGCTTGAGTCTTTAAACTTTCAAATGACTTGTTTGTCAAAATTAAATAATGTGTTGATAGATAAAGTATGGCGTAAATGTATACTAACAAACCTTGGGACCGTCTATGATCTCGTGGAAGTTAAGGGGTTAAACGGCACTTTTAACAAGAATCCACAGACCGGAGACCTCACCATCAGAAACATACAAAGAGATCAACGTGGAGATTACAAAGTGAAGATCAGCACCACAAAAATGATCTTACACAGGAAATACCAAATTATTATGACTGGTGAGTATATTTTTTTTTATTGTAGTGTAAGATGGGGAAAGATGCCCCCTTAAAAATACTGCACGTATGCTGTTAAATTGCAACACATTTAGATACAACATATGTCGATATTTGGGGGCAGTTGTGGCCTAATGGTTAGAGAATCTGGCTTGTAACCTGAAGGTCACTGTCCGATTCTTGCACCGGCAGGAATTGAAGGTGGAGATTGTGAATGAACAGCACTCTCTCCACCTTCAATATCATGACTGAGGTGCCCTTGAGAAAGGCTCCCTTGGCGCTGGAGCAATGGCTGTCCACTGCTCCGGGTGTGTGTTCACAGTGTGTGTGTTTGTTCACTACTCTGTTGTGTGCATGTGTGTGCACTTGGATGGGTTAAATGCAGAGCACCAATTTCGAGTTTGGGTCACCATACTTGACAATACGTCACTTTCACTTTTCACCAGATAGAAATTATTGTTAATATTTATATATTTTTAAAGTGTAATTTATGTAAAATGCTAAGTCATCTATGCTATTTAAAACAAATGCAAACCAAATCATTTTAATTAACTGGCCTGTAGATTTTAACCCCTTAACTGTCACTCCTCTTTTTGAACATAGACTTGAAAAAGCACTAGCTGAACTTAAATGGTTGTAATTCATGAATGCTTTGGAATACAGACCTAAGGTGTGTCTCTTTTTAGAGAAGACACTTGACAGATTATTGCTGAAGTAGAAACAATAAAAATAAAATAATGTGTAAAAAAAGTTCTAGAAGTTATGGTTTACTGTTGTTAGATCAAGTCTCCGAGCCAGATAATTAAGATCCAGCCTAGGATGCCTGATCCTGTCAGACAATATCCAAAAAAGATGGCGGCGCCTTGCTCGGCTGCGGCCGCATTGTCTCCCGATAGTATCGGATATTTAATAGGAAATAAGCCACCTAGACAAGTAAGTTCAGCAGTTTATGTGCAGCATAGCAGAGCTAAACTAATATATGATTGTCATTTTATGTTAGAATTACGTAAAGTGAGCAGTTCAGAGATTGTAGTCACGATTACTCTGGACACTCTGCATAGCCTCGGACTGTTATGTCAGCCAGACCCAGCGGTCTGTGAAGCAGCGGAGTCTCCCAGCCATGACACCGTGAGTATAGAGGGGCTAACAATATTCAGGTCAGACAAGAGCTGTGTTCTCAGTGGAAAATCATGGGGTGGCGGTGTGTGCATTTACACAAACAGGTGGTGTAACAATGCTACAGTGGTCTCAAGTTATTGTTGTCTGGATGTAGAACTTTTGTCTATTAAATGCAGGCCATTTTATCTGCCTAGGGAATTTACAACTATCATCATCACAGCAGTGTATATTCCACCTAGTGCAAATACTAAGGAGGTCCTGAATGTGCTCTATCGTTCCATCAGTGATCTGCAAGACTCACATCCAGAGGGTGTTTTTTATTGTGGCAGGGGTCTTTAACCAGGCTAACATGGGGATAGTTCTCCCTCATTTCCATCAATATGTGGATTTTGCCACCAGGGGTTTAAATAGACTGGATTTAGCCTATACTAACATCAAGAAAGCTTTTAAGGCAGTCCCGCGCCCCCACATCAGCTCCTCTGACCATCTGTTAATTCCTGCATACAGGGCTATGCTTATTAGGAAAAAAAACAACTGTGCAGCAGGTGAGGGTCTGGCCTGAGGGCGCCATGTCAGTGTTGCAGGATTGTTTTGACCACACTGACTGGGATATGTTCAAGGAGGCTGCGACTGTTAATCAACATATCAATGTAGAGGAGTACACTGCATCTGTGACTGTGTATATTCAGAAGTGCACGGAGGATGTAGGTGTCATCAAGAACATCATTATACGAGCTAGGGCTGTCGCGATATTAGATTTTTTTTACAACACGGTTATTGTGGCCAAAAGAATTCACAATATTGATATATCGCGATATCTATAGAAACCTTGGGGAATCAGCCAAATTCATTTTTACTTTTATTTAGTTTTTCTTTTTACCCAATGAACATAAGAATACTGATAAACACAGGTCACATGCATTTCACTTCTTCTTCAGGTCACAGCTGACCTGAGTCTCTAGCTTTCTCTTCTTTGAAGCTTCCTATGAAATAACAAGAGAGAAAGTACTGTCAAGTTCAACAGTATGATGAATAAATATTAACATCAAAACTGATACTTTAACCTATTAACTTGTATACCCGTATTTTAATCTCTTTAACCTATAGTTGCGGTGATGCCAATGAAATCATGCAGTTAACGTGCTTCTAATTCAGTGTTAATGTGCGTCTAAAGCGACCGCAGATGAGGCATTAAGTGCAAGGCACTGCGACCAACTTAACATTTTATAGAGTTTAATGTAGCAATGTGGTCGCTCAGTTTTTTTCTAGATTTGTTTGATTTGAACAAAGAAAACAAGTGCTACTCACATGTATTGGCCATGACTTGATTGCAAATACAAATACAAAATTTAGACGAGTAAAGAAAACGCAGTACTTATTAAAATAATCACCCCTTTATTTAAATGTATGAACACCGAAAACCGCTGTTAACAGGTTAATGTTACGTTTTCCATACCATGACTATTAAAATAATGACAACTTACTGACTCTATAATATTGAACACGGCTCTTCTTCTCTGAGTTCCACACAGTAGCCCCTCACTGCAGCTTCTCCTTGTTTGACAGATGTCAGCGTTAAGGCACAATACTGCCACCTGGGAGGTCAACCAGGTACTGGCGCTGGAGTAGGCTGTTTGCGTGTCGTGTTATCATAAGTATCCTGTTCATTTTAAATATTGTGGTTATTGTCACACCCAAAAGTAACACGATGTCGATATTTCATGATTTGAATATCACTGTTATCGTCAATATCGCGACACCCCTAATACGAGCAAATCAGAAGCCCTGGATGACTGGCGAGATACGTGCAATGCTAAAGGCACGAAATGCTGCGTTTAAAACTGGTGGTATGGTCGTGCTCAGAACAGCAAGAGCCAACTTGAATCGGGCCATTGGGGCTGCAAAACAGGCCTATAGCCAGAAAATACAGGGTTTTTTCTCTGATCCTACAAATACCAAGCGCATGTGGCAGGACATAAAACTGTCACAGATTGCAAGGAAAAGTGTTCCTCAGCCAGATGAGGAGGTACCTAGTCTTAACACTGCTGACGTCCGGAGGACCCTGAAAAAAGTCAACGCCCAGAAGGCAGCAGGTCCTGATAATATTCCAGGACGGGTGCTGAAGGCATGCGCTGACCAGCTGGCCCCTGCCCTTTTTAACACCTCACTGAACAGTTCCATCATGATTTAAGACTGCTATTATTATACCAGTGGCCAAAAAATCTGTAAAATGATTATCGTCCGTTTGCACTCACGCCTATAATGAAGTGCTTCGAGAGGCTGGTGAAGGACCACATCATTTCAAGACTCCCTCCTATGTTTGATCCTTTCCAGTTTGCTTACTGACCCGACCACTCCACAGAGGATGCTATATCCTCTGTACTTCATCTGAGCCTGGCCCATCGGGAGGAGAAGAACACTCACGTGCGAATGCTATTTGTGGATTTCAGCTTGGCATTCAATACGATTATCCCCCAGCATTTGGTAATCAAACTGGGACCTTTTTGCCTTGGTACCCCTTTGTGTAACTAGCTACTGGACTTTTTAACAGTTAGACCTCAGTTTTTGAGGGTTGGAAATCACATCTCCAGTATCATCTCTCTGAGCACCTGCTCCCCTCAGGGCTGCGTCCTGAGCCCATTACTGTTTACCATGATGACCCATGACTGCCGTGCCAGGTTCAGTACAAACCATGTTGTGAAGTATGCGGATAACATGACAGTGATGGGCCTCATTCAGGATGACAACGAACAGACCTATAGGGAGGAGGTGAGACAGCTTGTGGACTGGTGCAATACAAATAACTTGCTCCTGAATGTCGAAAAAACTAAGGAGATCATTGTTGATTTCAGGAAAAAGCAGCACAGGCACACACCACCTATCATCAATGATACGGTGGTGAAGTAGTCAGTAGTGTCAAGTTTTTGAGGGTGCAGATCACAGATGTTTGACATTAACCGTTAACATCGCATCTTTAGTAAAGAGCACAGCAACGCCTTTTTGTCTGCGTCGGATGAGAAGAGCACACTTTCCCTCTCCCATCCTCAGTACTGTCTACAAAGGTATTATAGAGAGCACATTGACCAGCTGCATCTCTGTATGGTCTGGGGACTGTAAAGCCTTTGACTGGAGGTCTGTACAGAGAGTGGTGAGGACAGCGGAAAAGATCATTGGCTCTTCACTGCCTTTCATCCAGGACCTCGCACACAAGCTCTGTCTGACTCGTGCTCAAAACATTGCAAAAGACCCCAGCCATCCTCATTATGGACTGTTTACACTGATGCCCTCTGGGAAAAGGTTTCGCAGCATTCAGTGCTGAACAGAAAGGTTCTGTAATAACTTTTTTCTACAAGCTATCAGATTTATGAATTTAAAATGACCTCTTAACCATTTTATCTCACTGAATATTTTAGTAGTGAGTCTTACGTGAACTAGATGGAGACGGCGCTTTTTACGATGTACAATAATTGTACTTATATGCTGCCACTTAATAAGTGCAACACACATTGGAATCTGCGGCCATTAGGACGCCGCAAAGGCTGGGACCCGGGCGTGGCACAGGAGCTCTACGGCGCCCCCTGGAACACAGTCAGAAAACTTGATGTATAGCTCACACATACTTGCACGTATTCATATGAAACTCGTTACACATATAGATCTCATTGAGCTGAACAATTTTCACCCTGCATGTCTTAGGCTCTGCCCAACAGGGAAGTCAGCTATTTAGGACTGTTTAAAAAGTGCGTGCTCTGGAATTCGATATACTCCTCTGAGGATTTCCAACCGATTGCCACCGAACTAGCAGTAATTTTTTTTGTATCTTTTAAGAGCAGCTTCCAAACACTTCATAAGAAATTACATACACAGAACAAGTCAGTCTGAGGAAATGTGATTAATTTCATGAATTTACAATACACTATGGAGAGCAGAAAATATAAAAACTATCAGACATCTGATGTCACTCTGCTTCTGTGTGTGGTGGGGGTGGGGGGTGGGTGACTGTGTGAGTTGAGTGTGGGTTGAGGGGGTGGGTGAGAGAGAGAGAGAGAGAGAGAGGGTCTGTTTAAACTTTTGATGCTTTAATAGTGGTTTAAAACTAACAGTAAAACAGTTCAGCTGACAGATGCAGACCAAGCTGTAATGCAGGCAAAAATATTCCACGAATGCTTAATCAATAAAATCGTTAAATGCTTATAAATCATTAAAGGTTTTGATAACACTTTATAATAAGGTCTCATTTGTTAACAGTAGGGAATGCATTAACTAACATGAACTAACAATTAAAAATATATTTTTAAAGCAAGTTAATTCTTCATTGATAGTATGAACTTACAATGAACAAAATATTTTTTTACAGCATTTATTAATCTTTTAAAAAAATTTAAAGAAAAATAGTCATGTTCAAAAGATACAACTTTACATTTTAATAATGTATTAATACATTTTGGACTTAATATTAATTAACATTAATAAATGGTATATAATTATTGTTGATGTTAACTAACAACAGTTAAATAATATAGTTTTTTGACATTTGTTAATTCACAAATAACATTATGAACAATATATTTTTACTTTATTTGTGTTAGTAAAAATTATTCATGTTAGTTCATGGAAAAATAAATTGTTAAAATGCTTATAAATCATTAAAATCTTTGGTAACTGTAATAATGTCTCATTTGTTAGCATTAGTAAATGCATTAACTAACATGAACTACCAATGAAAAAAATATTTTCACAGCATTTATTAATGTTTGTTGATGTTAGTTAATCAAAATGTTCGTTAATTCACAGTGCATTAACTAATGTTAACAGATAAAACTTTACAGTTTAATAATGTTTAAGTTTTGAATATTAACTAACATTAATAAATACTACATACAGTTGCATTCGAAAGTTTGGGAGCCCCTTGCAGAATCTGTGAAAATGTGAATAATTTTAACAAAATAAGAGATCATACAAAATGCATGTTATTTTTTTTTATTTATTTAGCACTGTCCTGAATAAGATATTTTACAGAAAAGATGTTTACATTTAGTCCACAAGACAAAAAAAAATAGCTAAAATTATTAAAATAACCCCATTCAAAAGTTTGGGAACCCTTGGTTCTTAATACTGTGTGTGGTTACCTGGATGATCTACGACTGTTTGTTTTTTTTTTTTTTGTGATGGTTGTTCATGAGTCCCTTGTTTGTTCTGAACAGTTCAACTGAGCACTGTTCTTCAGAGAAAGAACCTTTTTTAATTGTTGTGTTTGAGTCCCTCAATCATCCTCAGCGTGGAAAGATGGATCTCAAAATCATACAGTTACTGCTGGAAAGGGTTCAAATATGCAAAAGATGCTGGAAAACTGAAGATTCTGCAGGACCTGGAGGATTTTTCTGAAGAACAGAGCTCAGTTGAACTGTTCAGAACAAACAAGGGACTCATGAACAACCATCACAAAACAAAAACACAGTCGTAGATCATCCAGGTAACCACACACAGTATTAAGAACCAAGGGTTCCCAAACTTTTGAATGTGGTTATTTTAATAATTTCAGCTATTTTTTTGTCTTGTGGACTATAAACATCTTTAATGGAAAATATCTTACTCAGGACAGTACTAAATAAAAAATAACATGCATTTTGTATGATCTCTTATTTTGTTAAAATTATTCACATTTTCATAAATTCTGCAAGGGGTTCCCAAACTTTTGCATGCAACTGTACTTACTGTTCATGTTAATTCATAGTTAATGTTAAAAACTGAAACCTTATTGTAAAGTGTTACTAAAGTTTTATATATTATTCTCTGTGTGTGTTTCACAGAGTTGATGGTTTGGATTAACCCTTTAATTGCAGTATCCCTTAAAACCAGACTGCCAGAGGGTTACTGTAATGCATGTGCCCTCTGGGCACCGTTGTCCTGATGCCACCGTGGTGGCGTTTGCACTGACGGCTTGGGCCCCCCATCGCTGCTTGCAGCTATATTTATATTTATTATTTTATACTGATTTGTGGTACATGTGTATATTTAGTTTGGTGCAGTACTTCTGAGCCAGTGAAACGGAATTTCATTCTTATGTGCACTCTTTATGCACAGTTGAATGACAATAAAAAGCTACCTATTTTGTCTAGTATCCAAAAAACTAGTCAGCAGGGTTGTCTATACCCAAAATCCATTAACATCAAGTCTTGTCTGGTACTCAAAACCAGTGTTTTGTCTGTTACCCAAAACTGTAATAACAGTCTTCTATCAGCCAAGAAGTTGACTGAATGAAGCCAGAGAAGCACAGCAGGAGGAGATAAAGTAATGAAGATAGAAAGGTGCAGAGTTTATTGAATAGTCTTAGTTGTGTATGCTTCAGTGCTCAGACTTCATCTGACCAGCACAAATCCAACAAGTAATGTTATACCAAACTGATTCACAACATCTTATAAACCTTGAATTTCCATAAACATTTCCCTCACATCTCTTATTCATTCAGACAAAACAGTTTGTGAAACACACAATCATAAGATTAAATGATACTGAAATTAAAAGCAAAATAAGAAATGTCCAATATAAAAACATTATAAAATTATTAAATAATTAAAATGATATAAATGATGAAAATAATCAAATGAATTATTAAATGGATAATGATTATAAATGAATGAAAACATGAAAAATAAAAACACAACACAATTGTATGATTGCTCTCTTGATGCAACTGTAACATGTCTGTATGTTCTGCTTCCTTTGTGTTTTGCTTTGCTCCCCGTGATCTAGTTTGCCTGACTTCTGATTACTTAATTTGGTTCCATTAATTATCTCATCGGTTCCTTTGTTTGGTCCCTGCTCAAGTCTTCAGTTTTCCCTCTGTGTTTGTCATTCCTTGTTTATGGTAAAGCATGTGTTATTCCCTGCATGTGAGTTGTTTTGTTATTAAATCTCGCTCGTACGTTCATCTGCATCTTCGTGAGCTTACTCCTACACACACACCCATGACAGCAACACCATAGTTTGCACTTGAGGATCCTTCCCTGTAAATAAAATGTACAGTACTAAACATTTTATATTAAAAAAATAACAAATTTAGTAAATCCTGCGCATTATCAGTACTTGCAAAACAATCAAAAAATATATGTATTGTATACAACTAGTTTCAGTGTAAATATTTCAGTATATTGTCACAACATATATATATATATATATATATATATATATATATATATATGTTGTGACAATATACTGAAATATTTACACTGAAACTAGTTGTATATATATATATTTAAGATATCAAAAAAATATGAATGTACCCATTTTTTCCACTGTTTTCTCTTCTTGAGAGAATGGTTAATATAAATAATTTGTTAACCATTCTCTCCATTTTCTTCTGTGCTCTTCTCTCTTCTGTCTCTCTCTGGAATATGATGTCCTCCCTGAGTAGCTCCACCAGCTTCCACTCCCTCACTCCTTCACCTGTCCCAGGACACTTGCAATCCTTAGGCAGAGCAAATAAACCATGCCTGTTAACAACAACAACAGCACAATCAATTTCAGCAAAAATGTGTCTGTTTACTTGCTTGCTTTGTATTCTTTTTTAAAGTCTTTCCCCAGCAGGCCTATTTTCTCCAGACTTGTCCTAAAACAAGAGAAAATGGAGACACTTATGAAAAATAATAAGACGGGTGCAATCTTAACATTAGCAAATATGACACAGCAGGACATGCGTACAAAATGCTAAAGTTTGGTTAAAACATTTGTAGTCATTTCTTGCATGACAGCACTACAAAAACAAAGATTATTGCCTTATATACTGGTTCTCTTATTGTTTAAGGGCTTTGTGTGATAGTTATAATTGTGTAGCCTAATAATTATAATACACAAGAGAGCCTTTTCCTTTTGCAAGCCACGCTGGCTGAGTTTTTGGCCCCAGTAAATAAAGGGCCCCTTTCACCCCTCATTTTAATAAACTGAGCCGTCTGCTCGTTGCTCCCTAAAAACAATTGAAATATTTGAAGAAGTTTTACCTCGAAACAAACAAATGAAGCCGTGCAGTGGTAACATTTTTAGTTTAAGTTTGTAAAAAAAAAAAACTGTCTTTTAACACTTGTTTTGCTAGGTATTTGAGTCAATTAAAACACAATACTTACATTTAAATGAATTCCTCAGCCACCAAAGAACTCTTGTCCACCATGTTCTTTGAATACAAATTCCATCGTCATCTGTGCAATTGATTCTGGGATAGGGTAGGGTGCGAAGTGTCCATCAGATGTACACTTAATTTTCCTGTGAAACGGAGGGTGAATTTGAAGTCGCTTTCAAATTGTGGCAACTTTCATCGCGCCGCAGTGATGCAATCAGCCTTGGAATGTGGGAAAAAAGGCAAAAAAAAAACCAGCAAAAAAAGAGTGGGAAGGTTAGGACGATTCTAAGGGCCAGAGGATGGAGGGGGGCCCCCCGAGGGGGAACCGCGATTTCTAGCGAGGGAGACCCTCCGGAACGCGATTGAAATTTCTAGCGAGAGGAACTGTACGTAGGGAAAAAAAAACATTTTCAATTAATTACCAACATTAGCTAGAGCTAAACCTCTGTTAATTCTCAATAAGAACTTCTGTAGATGTCTGACAGAAATAAAGTCAAACTGTGGTGTGTCTCCCAAAAGCTTTGTTAACTAACTATGGTTGCAAGTTCCATTGAACTCTATTGATAACGATGAAACTTGCGACTATAGTTGCTTCTGGGAAACACACCCCTGGTTAGTAATAAGTGAAGCTGATGGTGATTCTCCATTTCTCTGCCTGCGTCCCGATGTGCATACTATCCATATTAAATTCTGTGATATTAGTCATTTTCAATACTATTTATTTAGGGCCGATAGGGTGGATAGTATGCACATCGGGACGCAGGGTCTGTCTGCTCATTATTCACTGTTCTGTTCAGTTTTATAATGAGCTCAAATGTTCACCTGCATTTGATCAATTGATCTGATGAACATATTTCTCTTCTTCTCTTTGTCAGTCCTTTGATGGAAATGTACTGTTAGACCTGAAATTTAAACAACTGAGCGTTAAATGAGCTTTAATAGACTTGTTACAATAGATTTTTTTAAGTGAGAAGTGTTTAAATTGTTTCTGTATTTAATTAATGTCTGAGTAGCTGTTCTTCACTGTTCTTCATGTGTTTGTTGTTGTGACAGGTGCAATGAAGCCAGTGTCAGTGAAGGAGGGAGAATCTGTTACTCTGCAGATTGGTACTGAAATACATAAAGATGATCTGATACACTGGATGTTTGGAGACATTGACTTAGCTGAATTCAATATAGAAAAACGGCGATTCTACATAGAACATGGTCCTGATGGGAGATTCAGAGTCAGACTGTATCTGGATCATGAGACTGGATCTCTGACCATCATAAACACCAGAACCACAGACTCTGGAGATTATCAACTGAATATCAACAGCAGCAGACGCACCATAAACAGGAGAATCCCTGTTACTGTCACTGGTGAGTAGATCAAATATGTCAGTATAAAAGCAATCATATTTACATCAGAGCTGTAAGAACAATTCTAAAGTTAAATGAACTCAAGTGTTCACAACTCTACACTTCATTTGAATAGTTAAACCAAAGACTATAGAATACCCAAGACGTGTCACTCGTATAGTTTTGAATGGGGAAAAACGCAACGGTCAATATGGCTGCTCAATCGCAGGAAGCCCCGCCTTCTGAATGAAAGAGCTAATCGGTAAAGTCAGGGCGTCACTGCAGCTACCGTTAGAATTCCCGGTTGCTATAGAAACTGTCAGCGCTTTGAGACACGCGCTCATGACCGCGCATGCGCACTGGCTGATCTAGCCTGAGAAATAAGCTTTTTATAACTCTATTTGAGCAAAAGAAACAATATTTATGACACCGTTGTTGTCCGATTTCATTGGTGATTTCAAATATGAAATTTTATTGTAAGTTTAGTGAACAGTTTTGGAGAATTTATACAAAGTGATAGGAGCTGCTCTTGGATGCCCGAGAGGCGTTTCAAAGATGGCCGCCGAGTGACATGACTTGTCTTAAAGAGACTTTGGTTAAACATAACATTTGTATTTTAAACTTTTGTACTTTGTCAGTTAATAAAGAAAATACTAAGACAGTTCAGCTGCATAATTCATGCTGCAGTGCATGCTGGGAGTCACGGATAAGTTTTGTACTATGCTGGTACCCAGCATGCATTGAGGCATAAAGCTTTCTGATTGTCACCACTGATGAAATTATTACGCTGATTGTTGATGTCTGAGTTCATGGAGCTCTCTCTTAATGAGCTGAAGATCTGAATCAGGTGTGTTAAGGAGACACAGGCTGTATCTGAAATCTCCCCCTATATCCTCAAATAGTGCACTTTTTGTGGGACAGCTGCAGCTGAATCAGCCATTCATTAATTTTAGAAGCGCTCGTCCACGGCATCATGCAGCGTAATACAACACAGGTGCAAATTAATTGTAAATTGACTATTAGGGTTTATACATAATCTCCATGACAGAGTTCAAGATAAATCCTTCAATCTTACTTCTGGAGCTGCCCGTTTCAAATGATTATTAAACAGCAAGTAAACTATGCAAAAGCGGCAGTCCTTCTGAATTCACTCACTCGTTTTCAGTGAACTGTATGACTGGACTAATGTAGGGAATAGTGAATGAGGGTATAGGGGTGATTTCGGAAACAGCCACAGTGGTCTCAGTTTATCGATTAATGCAGGGGTTTTCAACCAGGGGGGCGCCAGCACCTGTCAAGGGGGGCGCGAGCATCAATTAATTCAGAGACATTGCCTTGAAGATTTACGAATACGAGCTTTCAAATCTTCAGCCATCCGCTAGGGGGCAAGCTGACTCCCGCTGTTAGGCGACAGTGAGAATGGTGTAAAATAATTTACGGTTAGTCATGTCAGAAATCCAACCATTGGCATGTTGTTATCTCAGAAACAGGCTCAGCCATCACACTGAATCAGGTAAGCTGGTTATATGTGTATGTTTCTTAATGCTACGCACTGGAAATGCAGCAAACAATATGTGAATGATGTTCGCGCACTTTGGGCTCGGGCGGGGGGGGCGCGGGCGCAAGTGAAATTAGACAAACTTGGGGGGGCGCATGTCCTAAAAGGTTGAAAACCCCTGGATTAATGAGTCTGATGGCCTTGATTAGCTGGTTCAGGTGTGTTTAATTATGCTTGGAGCTAAACTCTGCTGGACAGTGTCCTGTCTCCAGGAACAGGTTTGGATACAATTGATCTGAATGATGCAGCATGTTTTTAAAATACTTCAGAATATCATTGTCACAAACAATAGCACTGGATCTCGAGCTTACTGTAATCAGTAATACTGAAGTTACTGTATTCAGTTATGTGAAATTAATAACACATCACCTCTCCTATGAAAGATTAGACTCTGGATAAGAGCAGGCCAGAAACATGATGATCACATCATCGCTAATGATGTAATGATAAAGTAGTCAAAATCACAGACTCATTTTCTCTTGGCTGTTCTTGCTACAGCAAATGTGCCTTAAACGCGCAGAGAATGTAGTATGCAAGTTTGTCAAAAAAATATATAGTGCAGTATGTGATTTTGGATGCCTCCTAATTAGTGAAAGACAGGGATAGGGCTGTCGCGATTAATCGATTTTAGAGACTAGTTGATTTTTAAAAATCGTCGACTTAATTTTGCTCACGTCGACTAACCGGCAAAATACCGGAAGTGGCGCATTTCAAGGGCGAGAATCCATAAAACACCTTATTAGACTATTTTCCAAGGCTGCATGATATATTAAACCCATTTAAAAATCATAATTACGCATAATTGTGAATTCACAAAAGCTATGATTTAATTAAATAATTATATGCGATGCAGTTCACACAGTATACGCGCTTTAATTATTTCCATGCGTGTAGTTAAGCACCTGCGTCTCACAGCGGCTCCGTTCACAGTATTTCCACAGAAACTGTTATCATTTACATGTGGAGCGACTCAAACTCTTCTCTGCATGTTATTCTGAGTTTGGGTTTATTATAAGGTTCATCTGGGAACGCAACGTGCGCCATTTCATCAGATTTGTGAGGTAAATCATTTATAAATCTACACAAACAGGAGAATATATCGAGATTTCAAAATAAAAGCTCAAACCCTCACTCTCTGAGTTACACGGTTTGACCTCCACATATTCATATAATTACAGCGGCTATAGCATTTTTGTCCTAAAGAAATGGACAAATATTAAAGATTAAGTGTACGTTTGAATTAAATGGTGCTTGGTCAATATTAAACAGTAATGTGTAAAAATATTCATCAGGCCGTTGGCGCTCCTGCAGGCCTTTGTTGTAACGCCTAATCTACATTAGCTCTATTGTTTATAATACATTATATATTTTAACAGTTTTGTTCAATAAAACCATATGATTTCTTGCTTTGGATACTTTATTTGAACTAATTATTATTTCATCATTGCTATTATATATGTACTTTAAGTCATTTTAAAAGCTATTGTTCACTTAAATCTATATTTATTACCACAAAAAACAATTATTAAAAATATAATTATAGGGCCCTATGAAATCCGTTGTATTTCCAAATTAATTTTTGTATTATTATTATTATTATTCAAAAATTAATTGAGTTTTACAGTTTTATCTGTACCAAATTCTATTTTCCATATTTTCTGGATTTCATTTTAATTGTTCCATTAATTTTTTATAATAAAAAGCATATCCAATTAATTGATTTTATATTTAAAAAAAGTATTTTTTTTTTTTTTCAGAAATACTGCACATTTACATTTTTCACCTAAATAAATTCTGGTAAATAATATTTCTGGTAAATACTCCTTTAAAAAGTGTTTTTGATGATAATGTTATTATTATTAGACTAGAACGTGTGTTATGTTAGTGTCATTCTTACACTATAATACTGAACTGATTTCAGTGATTTGGACTATGAGATGGACACTTGCTTCTTGCACTGTTGCACTTCACTTTTGCTTTAAAAAAGGATTTCATAGAAATTTGGGTTTCATTTGGTTTAATAAAATATTCTTAAGTAAAATTGTTGATTTTTTTTTAGCTGGACATTAATCGTTTAGTTTAATCGATTAATCGAAAAAATTAGTCGATAAATTAATAAAATTAGTGGCAGCCCTAGACACCGATAATGTTCAGGAAATCCGACTGAATACAGTCATTATTTTTGCAATTATTTTTGATGATTCTACTGGCACTTGAATAACTTAATGTATATTTGACAAAGCTCTGAATAAGGTTTCTAAATACAAACTTATGCTGGAATACCTGCATGAGGCTGATTGTGAAATACAAGCTATGATCTCTGTAGTTCTTTGTTAGCTACATTTTCTTTCATTAAACCTTTACAGTTCTGGATTGTGTGCCGTGAATATAGTCTGTGTATAGTTAGACTTCACAGCAGTCGGTGGCACTGTTAGAATGTTTTGAATGACGGGTGGGGTTATAATGTTTGTAAGACTGAAGCCATGGATGGGTGGATGGATAGATGGATGGATGGATAGATAGACATCTACATTTTTAGTGTTCTGGATTAACAAAAAAATCAGCACCGATGTTTGCATGATTGATTTTATTGGTCACTGGGCAAAAACTCGCTGTTTCAGTGTTGTGTGTTTTGTTGCAAACACTTGGAACGAATAAAAAGGATGATATTGGGATGGCATTATGATCGTAAATCCCAATGCATGGGTCTTTAAACTTTCAGATGACTCGATGTTTGTCAAGATTAAAGAAGCTTATAAAGTTTGATAGTAAAAGCATGCTGTAAATGTGAACTAACAAACTGTTGATGGGCTAAAGTAAGTTAATGGATTATTAGAGGGTGATGTGAGATGGAGCAATATTCATCTGAATACTCAGACTGGAGATCTCACCTTCAATAACAACCAAAAAATAAACAGTGAGGAAATTAAGGAAATTATTTTTATTAAGGAAATTAATAAAGTGGAGAACAGAATTACTGGAAAAGTGATCAAGAAATTCCATATTTGATATTCGTGGTGAGAAGATTAGGTGGTTCCCCCTCACATTCGAATATTTGGAGGGATATTATCTTAATGTTATAAGATTTTATTACATTCTGTATAATTCTATTGTATATCTATGGGCCTATTATCTATGCTATAATTAGCCTAGTTTGACTGATCACTAGTCAAAAGTTCAAATGCTTAAATGAACAACAGAGTTTCTACAATTTTAATATTAAACAGGAAAAATAATTGTATTTACTTGTGTGCTGGGGCAGATTTTTGTTTGTTTATGAAGTGCCAAACCTAATTGAATTAATACAGTTAAATGTTTTCTTTTTTTAGTGTACAAATATATCCAGTAAAATATTTCCTCTACTGAAGGAGAGATAGGAGTCTGTTATCGGCAGCAAAATGTTAAATGAATTTTGTGTCCAAAAAAGTGTCAAAGAGAAAATAAATATGTACTAAAATTGTATTCCTTATTTGTATTTGTCTTGTCAGGATACAATTCGTTTATTCTTTACAACACAATACGAACAATTGTCGCAGAGGGAAAAAATGTAGGTTGTATAAAAATGGCCAATTATAATTTTATTCGTCTTGTCAAAATAATAAATTTGTTTAACATCTTGCTGTAATCACAGTAGTCTAGGAAAAGTGTCGCAGAAGAAAAATAAATAAATACATTTGATATCTATCATTTAAAATTATAAGTAAAATATGAACAAAACCGAGTTGAAAGTTGTTGAAGGACAGCGCATCCACACTTTGCTCCATCTTTATTCTGCTCCGTCACTCATCACAAGCTGCCTGTTCTGTCTGCGGGCCGTATATTCACCTCCGGTACAGCCTGCTCTGAGTTATGCACATGCTGCGCACAGATCTCGCAAATAAAACCAAGCACTGGTTCATGCGTTACAGTCGAGTGCAGGCTGTACCGGTGTTTGAATAAAGCCCAGATATGCAGTTCTGAAAGGACGTCAGGAACGGGATATTGTTACACCACCCGCTCCCATTCAAACTGCACCAGAGTTACCGACCGCTGCAGCGTTTTATTCAGGAATTTAATCCCGCGTCGCAAGAAATCTGGTCGGGAATGCAGACCTCGATAACAAACATGTAGCTGGATGTAAGAAAGATGTAACTGTTTTTCTGAAGCTATCAGGAGGCGGTGGTGCCGGGGCTTGGTCTCGTCATCGCTGCTTGCAGCTATATTAGTGTTTGTTAGATCAGACACATTCAGACTAATGTCCGTCTCTCTTTATCATGATGTAGCCCTATGGGAATTTTGGGGTATTTCCTAAAAAACACTATTTTTATTTTGGTTATTTTTTGTACGTTTCATGTTTGTTAAAAAATGTTTAAATAATGTTTATGTGTGTTAGAAAATAAGTTAAGTTAAAATTCACTTACCTAGAAGAAAGATCCAATCGGGGGTCAGGGTGAGAGGTCGCGAGGAAGCAAAAAGATAACGTTGGGAGAACGAGACCGGAAAAAAAGGAGAGAGGAAGACATGACTGAGAATTGCGCTGTGACTGCCACGTTAGAAATTGGTAAACACCAAGTTAATGCGTGTATAGTAAATGTAATTGTAGACTGCACGAAGAGTGAGTTACAGACATTTGACTAAGTTTACAGTGTAATGGTTGATGGTTTATAAAAACTCGGTTAGAGTTTTCAACAAGGAGACAGAGTGGACGGCTAGTCAGCACGATTTAGCTGCAAGGACTTTGCCAGTGAGTAGCCGGCTCGGTTGCCCTTTATGCATCGTCTGAAAAACACTTATCTACAGAGCCATTCCCTGCTTAGCTGTCGGACGACGTTTTCAACCACCAGCATCGCCAGTACCGCGTTGCCGCGACGACGACCAGCACTACTACAGCCATTGTTTTGTTTGCTGCGCCACTGCGCGAAGCAACCATTGTGCTTTTAAGGTCTCTCCGCTCCCCAAGCCACGCTACAGGCCTACAACGTGTCCTCCTCTGACTGTTTGGGTATTTATTTTATTTCATTGAGTGGCCACTTAGTCATTTGCCGGCTTAGCTTTAATTTTGGGGAATTGAGTGGGTTGGTATAACTGGTCATTGGACTGAATTGTGTTTCATTTGAATTTTACTTTTGATATTTGAACCGTGTATATGTAAATACTATATTTTCAGTAAATGGTGTAAACGTATTTCTGTTGAAGATTTTCATTACATTGGGTTTGTGATATTGATAATTTTGATAGGCCTACTTAAAGTCAGATAATATTATTGAGTTAACAGTAGCCTGGTTTAAAGTGAAAGTGTTTATTAGCGCTGATTAAGATAGCCTATAAGTGACATTTCAATTGATGCTTATTGCGCTTATAGTATTGATAGCTGCATACAATTAGTGTTTCACTTTCATTTAACGTTAGCTATACAGACACGTTATTGCCATTTTGCATTCAGTTAAAAATTACTATTAAGGTAACCGCTAACAACTAAATAATAATCAGGGAATTATAGTAAAGCATTAATTAATATTAGAGAGAGAGATCTCTCGCTACATAGGAATTCGGGGAGCGCACTCCACACTAATAGTTAGACACGCTAGAGGGCGCTACAATTACATGTTCAGATTGACTCAGGTAATGTAGTGCTGATGTTTCTAGTGTGTGTTATAGATCAGACACACTTTCACACTAATGACTGTCTCTCTTTATATGTTTCAGATTCAGGTCTGTCTCCAGCTGCTGTAGCAGGGATTGTTGTTGGTGTTGTTGTTCTGTTGGCTGTAGCAGCTGTAGCTGGTGTTGTGATTTACTATCACCGCGAGATCTCTGAACAAGAAAGACGAAGGAGTAAGTATCACACACAATTTATGTAATTGTGAAAAACAAAGTCTGTTTACTGTTAAGCTTATTACAGATGAAGGGCAGATACAGATCTACTCAACAGCTTTTTCTGCATGTTTTTTGTAGGAGTGTGATATACCTTTTAAAGATATTAAACAAAAGAAACACCATTAATACAGAAATACAAAAGTCAGCACTGATCACACGTCTCCAAACTAACATAAAATAAACTTAGAGGTTTATAATACAAAGATAAATAGTAAAATGATTGTATAATTATAAATACAGCGTGAAACATCTGCAGGATCATACATCATAAACCTATCTGCACACTGTGCAATTTAAGAAAGGTACAAGAAGAAGGTTTGTTGTTTAATAATGGAACTAAGTCTAGTAAGATTGCATAGATGCATACATGGCAGCATCAGCACAGACTAATATTACTGGAAAAACACTTCTCCATCTGATCTGATTGACTGCTTTATTCAGCTTCTGAAAGTAAGAGCACAGTCCATCTGCTCGAAAGGGACCAGGTTGATACAAAGATCATGACATCAAATCTGAGTTTTGTTTGAGACACAAAGTAGCAACAAGATCAACAAGCAGAGCTATATCTTCTGATTTATGTGATGGAGTCTATATTTAGTCTATATTCTATATTTCATTACTTTTGGACAGAGTAATTTCTGACACACAAACTAAATGAAACTGCTTCATATGTCAGTTATCTGGCTCTTCATGTCTGAGTGGGAAGAACAAACACTGTAAGATGTGTATAATTTGGATTTATTCCTCAGTCATCAACAACATTAACATAATTAATACAAATGTAAAGACAGAGCTGACCTTTTAATGTTTTTTTTTTGGCTAATTTTTCTGACTAAGAGAAGCCATAAAACTACTATTTTTTACCAAGTGATCTTCTAACATGAATAAAAAGCAATTATGTCAGAAATGTACATCTAATTCATGGAAGCACTGTAATATTACCCCATTTACTACAATAAGTATTACATTATTTAAAAAATAATAATAATAACATGTAGCCATTTATCAAAAGTCAAAATGTTTTATTTTGCTTTAGGTGGATTTTTTCTTTGTCTGCTGTAACTGTTTATAACACACCTGAACCAGCTAATCACAAAAAAAAAAAAAAAGAGATTAGACTGATAAATTATACTATAGTTCATTATAAAATTTAACAGAATTTTATGACCCCCCTACAATATTTTTTTTTCTCTTGACCATAGATGGTACAAAATCTCATCTCATCTCAATCAGTGCCTTGCTCAGATGAGATTTTATGCCATCTATGGTCGAGAAAAAAAAATATTGTAGGGGGGTCATAAAATTCTGTTAAATTTTATAATGAACTATAGTATAATTTATCAGTCTAATCTCTTTTTTTTTTTTTTTGTGATTAGCTGGTTCAGGTGTGTTATAAACAGTTACAGCAGACAAAGAAAAAATCCACCTAAAGCAAAATAAAACATTTTCACTTAAATAAAGGAAAAGAAAAGGAAGGGACATAACGTGTGATATAAACACACACCTGGAGAATTGGGCAGCCATTGCTGCGGGACCCGGGGAGCAGTTGGGGTTTCGGTGCCTTGCTCAAAGGTCTCACCTCAGTCGTGGTGCTGGTCATTCACTCCCTCACCAATAATCCCTGCTGGTACTGAGACTCGAACCCGTGACCTTTGGGTTACAAGTCTGACTCTCTAACCATTAGGCCATGACTATCAACGTTAACTAGAGCTAAACCTCTGTTAATTGGGGTGTGTTTTACAAAAGCATTGTTAACTATTAACCCGTCTGTTTCCAGGTGCTGTAGCAGGGATTGCTGTCTGTGTTGTTCTGTTGGCAGTTGTGACTGTAGCAGGTTTATCTGTTGCTGTGGATCACTATCGCCGCAAGATCTCTGAACCAGAAAGACAAAGGGGTAAGTATCACACACAATTTATGTAATTGTGAAAAACAAAGTCTGTTTATGGTTAAGCTTATTACAGATGAAGGGCAGATACAGATCTACTCAACAGCTTTTTCTGCATGTTTTTTTGTAGGAGTGTGATATACCTTTAAAGATATTCAATATTAAACAAAAGAAACACCATTAATACGGAAATACAATAGTCAGCACTGATCACACGTCTCCAAACTAACATACAAAGAAACTTAGAGGTTTATAATACAAAGATAAATAGTAAAATGATTGTATAATTATAAATACAGCGTGAAACATCTGCAGGATCATACATCATAAACCTATCTGCACACTGTGCAATTTAAGAAAGGTACAAGAAGAAGGTTTGTTGTTTAATAATGGAACTAAGTCTAGTAAGATTGCATAGATGCATACATGGCAGCATCAGCACAGACTAATATTACTGGAAAAACACTTCTCCATCTGATCTGATTGACTGCTTTATTCAGCTTCTGAAAGTAAGAGCACAGTCCATCTGCTCGAAAGGGACCAGGTTGATACAAAGATCATGACATCAAATCTGAGTTTTGTTTGAGACACAAAGTAGCAACAAGATCAACAAGCAGAGCTATATCTTCTGATTTATGTGATGGAGTCTATATTTAGTCTATATTCTATATTTCATTACTTTTGGACAGAGTAATTTCTGACACACAAACTAAATGAAACTGCTTCATATGTCAGTTATCTGGCTCTTCATGTCTGAGTGGGTTCTTGACTGCCTATGAAAATGAAAGATTTACAATAAATTAAAATCTGTTTGCTTTTAGTGAGACATTAGACCTAAGAACAAGCACTGTAAGATGTGTATAATTTGGATTTATTCAGTCATCAACAACATTAACATCATTAATACAAATATAAAGACAGACCTGACCCTTAATGATTAAAAAAAAAAAATTGGCTTTTTTTATGATTTTTCTGACTAAGAGAAGCCATAAAACTACTATTTTTTTTTACCAAGTGATCTTCTAACATGAATAAAAAGCAGTTATGTCAGAAATGTACATCTAATTCATGGAAGCACTATATTATGACCCCATTTACTACAATAAGTATTACATTATTAAAAAAATAATAATAATAATAACAACATGTAGCCATTTATCAAAGGGGCTGAGATGAGATTTTATGCCATCTATGGTCCAGAAAAAAAATATTGTAGGGGGGGGTCATAAAATTCTGTTAAATTTTATAATGAAGTATAGTATAATTTATCAGTCTAATATTCTAATTTTTTGTGATTAGCTGGTTCAGGTGTGTTATAAACAGTTACATCAGACAAATAAAACCATTAAAAAATCCACCTAAAGCAAAACATTTTCACTTAAATAAAGGAAAAGAAAAGGAAGGGCTATAACGTGTGATACACACACACCTGGAGAATTGGGCAGCCATTGCTGCGGGACCCGGGGAGCAGTTGGGGTTTCGGTGCCTTGCTCAAAGGTCTCACCTCAGTCGTGGTGCTGGTCATTCACTCCCTCAGCAATAATCCCTGCTGGTACTGAGACTCGAACCCGCGACCTTTGGGTTACAAGTCTGACTCTCTAACCATTAGGCCATGACTATCAGTGTTTACTAGAGCTAAACCTCTGATAATTGGGGTGTGTTTTACAAAAGCATTGTTAACTATTAACCCTGTTACGCCCCGTCTAGGGGTAGAGCACAACATGGAAAGAAAACGAGTGTGAACAGTCAACTTCTTTTGAGTTTTTATTTGGGAGTTCACTTTCAGGAGCTGACAGTGCCAAAATAATTAACAAAACATTCTAAATATTAGCCCCCCTAAATTCCCTATCAAAATAAAGATACAAAAATACAATTCTCTAACCTAACTGCCTAATCCAAAACAAAAATCCAAACCTTACAAAAACAAAAGATGGCGTCTGACTCCTTACTTTCCCAATCATCAGCTATTTACAGTATTCACAATAAATATTTACAAAGAGACATCAAGTTCAAAGGGATAATTCAAGATCAGAATAACACAACAGGCAAGGGTCAGGAGTGTTATACAACCAACTAATAACCAAACAATCTCGCTCACAAACAATATCTCTAGGCATACAAACAGAGTCAACCAGCGACAGCATAGTTTACAAAATGGCCTCCCCCCACCCTAAAGGAAATGCTGTCATCTTTTTTAAAAGGGAGAGAAGACCAATCAGAGGACGACATCAATGAGTCTGCAGGAACCAATCAGCAGCAACCTGGGCAGACACACACAAACCAACAGACCAAAACACAACAAAACCATAGGGTCGTAACAACCCGTTCCCGCTAAATTTAGATCTTGTTTCTAGAATCACACATTTAAATTTCCTCTACTGAAAGAAAGAGAGATAACAAATAAAAGTGTAGTCTGCACAAAACTGTATTTGTTATTCGTCTTGTCAAGAGTCTTTTATCGACAGCAAAATGTTAAACGAATTTTGTGTCCGACACAGTAAGAAAAAAAGTGTCACATAAATACGTACAAAAATTGTATTCGTTATTTTTATTCGTCTTGTCAGGATATAATTCATTTATTGTTTACAACACAATAAGAACAATTGTCGCAGAGGGAAAAAAATGTAGGTTGTACAAAAATGGCCAATTATAATTTTATTTGTCTTGTCAAAATAACTAAATTAGTTTAAAATCTTGCTGTAATCACAGTAGCCTAGGAAAAGTGTCTCAGAAGAAAAATAAATAAATTTGAAATCTATCATTTAAAAATAAATGCTGATGTTTCTAGTGTTTGTTAGATCAGACACACATTCAGACTAATGTCCGTCTCTCTTTATCATTACATGTTCAGATTGACTCTAATGTAGTGCTGATGTTTCTAGTGTTTGTTATAGATCAGACACACTTTCACACTAATGACTGTCTCTCTTTATATGTTTCACATTCAGGTCTGTCTCCAGCTGCTGTAGCAGGGATTGTTGTTGGTGTTGTTCTGTTGGCTGTAGCAGCTGTAGCTGGTGTTGTGATTTACTATCGCTGCGAGATCTCTGAACAAGAAAGACGAAGGAGTAAGTATCACACACAATTTATGTAATTGTGAAAAACAAAGTCTGTTTACTGTTAAGCTTATTACAGATGAAGGGCAGATACAGATCTACTCAACAGCTTTTTCTGCATGTTTTTTTTGCAGGAGTGTGATATACCTTTAAAAATATTCAATATTAAACAAAAGAAACACCATTAATACAGAAATACAAAAGTCAGCACTGATCACACGTCTCCAAACTAACATTAAAAAGAAACTTAGAGGTTTATAATACAAAGATAAATAGTCAAATGATTGTATAATTATAAATACAGCGTGAAACATCTGCAGGATCATACATCATAAACCTATCTGCACACTGTGCAATTTAAGAAAGGTACAAGAAGAAGGTTTGTTGTTTAATAATGGAACTAAGTCTAGTAAGATTGCATAGATGCATACATGGCAGCATCAGCACAGACTAATATTACTGGAAAAACACTTCTCCATCTGATCTGATTGACTGCTTTATTCAGCTTCTGAAAGTAAGAGCACAGTCCATCTGCTCGAAAGGGACCAGGTTGATACAAAGATCATGACATCAAATCTGAGTTTTGTTTGAGACACAAAGTAGCAACAAGATCAACAAGCAGAGCTATATCTTCTGATTTATGTGATGGAGTCTATATTTAGTCTATGTTCTATATTTCATTACTTTTGGACAGAGTAATTTCTGACACACAAACTAAATGAAACTGCTTCATATGTCAGTTATCTGGCTCTTCATGTCTGAGTGGGTTCTTGACTGCCTATGAAAATGAAAGATTTACAATAAATTAAAATCTGTTTGATTTTAGGGAGACGCTGGATCTATTAGGAAGAACAAGCACTGTAAGATGTGTATAATTTGGATTTATTCCTGTTGTTCATTCAGTCATCAACAACATTAACATCATTAATACAAATATAAAGACAGAGCTGACCCTTAATTATTTTTTTGTTTGTTTTTTGGCTGATTTTATGATTTTTCTAACTAAGAGAAGCCATAAAACTAATATTCTCTGAGACACACTGGCCTTCATTCAAATATGAACCTATTTGAGAACAATAATTTCTGTGGAAAATAATAAGATACTGAAATTTAAAAGACAATTACTAATTTTAACAACAGATATTTCATCAAGTTATTATATTTGAATATTTAGTCTTATATATTTAGTAACTTATATTGTTCTTCACTGTTTGAAATGTTATTAATAATTGAGCCATTATTTTCTTTTTAAGTGTTGCTGTAGTTCTCTGTACAACAGTTTATTCTTCAAGCAAATAATAGAGCTGGAGCTCTTCTCGTTCATAACCCTCAGCATTTGTGGCTTCATTAATTCATTAAATAAACAATATTATTACACTGCTGCATCAGCGTTATTTGACGAGTTCAGACTGTTTGATTTTCTGTTTTGGACTTACTTGTTTTTTTGTTTGTTTGTTTTCTCTTCCCTCAATTTAGAAGAGAATGGTGGAGAACATAAGAAACCGGAAACAGAAGAAAGACTAAATTCCAGTAGTTTATAGTCAATAGAGTAACAACACACACATGAAGAGTGACTGAAGTTGAGCCATTTGTGCTTTTGTTAGATAAAAACTATTGAGTGAAGACTTTCATTTGTTTTGACATAAACAGAGAAGCATGCTTTGATTTATGATGAAGTTGATGTAACAGTTTGCAGATATTGCTCTGATGATATGATGCTCTTTTGTACTAAGAGCTAGTTTGACTGATTTACAGTAATGCAGGATGTTATACTGTAAAATGGCTTGATTGTTGTTACACCTGAAAAAGTTGCAGAAATAATCTCTATAATTAATGTAATATGCTTTAATTTTTGTATTTTTTTATTTGATGCTCTTCGCTGTTACATCACACATATTTGTGCTTTATTGAAGTGTTCATGGTTAAATATTTTGTATTTTAAATATAGTACCTATAGACGGTATTATATATATTATTTTTTAAATCTGTCTCCTGATAAGATGTAAGTGTGATATCTGAAGTGTGGTCTGAATTGAGTGTTTTTCTGAAGACTGCATGGCTCTGATTCTCTGATACTCAGGAGCTACAGATGATCTTATTGTCTAAACATTTCATTCCTTCAGCTTTTGCTCGTTTATAAACCGCTGTTAATAACAGGAAACGCATCACAGTATTTTCAGTTGACTATTAGTATTAAGAAAATAAAATGCTGAGTGTGACTAATTCTGTTGTGTTTGTTTGTTAATTCAGTTTGAGATATTTCACTGATCTATAGTGAGTTATTAGTTATTGATGAAAAGATCAGTTCAATTCAAAGGAAAAGTGTTTATATGAACCGTGTTTACATGAGTTTTAACAAACAAATTAAATATTTTGTTCTGATCAGATTTGCATATAAATATCAGTCTAAAGCAAACCCAAAATGTACATTTTATTTAATTTAAACACTAATATAGTATAAAACACAGATGTGGTCAATTACATTTAGAAAGAAATTGTGTAACAAATAATTGTAGGTTAAATGTATCTGGATCAGATCCAATTCAATGATGCTTTAAAAACTGACACAGAAGTGATGGATGACCTGATGCTGAATTATAAAATACAGCATTATTTAGGATCATTCTGATCCATATTAAACTTTTGAACAACTGCACCTAGACGACTGATTAAAGTGATTAGCCTATAAAAGATACAATAAAAATGCTTCTTGTTCCTAGGAGACCGTTAATACTGTATTAATTAATTTTCTCTTTGTGAATAATTTGTGAATGTGAATTATAATAATTTAAATAATAAGTTTAAGGAAATTGCTGTTTCATGCTCATCCTCCAGGTGGCGCTCAAGCAGATTCATCCTCTCTGTTCAAGACTCTTGCTCCTCCTGCTGGGAACACACAGTTCAGTATTTTATAACGTGATAAATGAGAACTAAACACATACAAATTATAATAGTATGATATCTGTTTTATGTAGAAATAACTACATAGTTACTGCTGTAGTTCGTAGTTTGTCCACTAGAGATAAGATACATGCTTCCTAAAATATAACTAAAATGTGTTGCTATTTAGTGAAAGTGAAGTGATTTATGAATGTTCATGATTAAAAGACCCAATTATACTGTTGGACAGTAAATAAATAAATAGCCTAATAGTAAATTATATATTTTTAAAGTAGGCTATATTATTTACTGTCATGGTACAAAAACCAAAGCAAATTATTAAAATCTTCTATTTGTCATATTTCCCACAGAGTGGTTTATCTTTACAAATAAAATTAAATATAATTTTTATAAAGTTAGCAAATGGAATTGTACTCACACGTAGAACTTCCTGCTGATTTTATTTATAATAAATAGCCTATATATGAATTTAAATCCTTGCATATATTGTCAAATTTACAGATTTAATCTCCAGTATATGTCAATATTTATATCGGATATGTTTCTTTTAACCTCTTTTGTGGAAATGATGTCATAAACCAGAACAGCCACAGTAGCCACGCCCACCAGAGCAGAGACGACCAATCAGAGCACAGCTCCAGAATAATCACAGAACAGACAGAAACTAAAGATGCTGAACGCTGCACTGCATGAGAGAGTCATTCAGCGTGATTCATATTTGATTCAGCAAACCTTTACTGTGAGGTTTTATTATGATGTAAAGTCATTTGATGTTTATTTGTTTAAAAGTGAATGTTTATCAGCTCTGTTCACATGCACGCGCATCTCGAGGACTCTTAACTTATTAAATTTCCGCTCGAGTTTTGTTTTCAAATGGCTTTTGTTGTACTTTTCCGAGTAAACGTTGTAAATTATGACTTTCACAGTTATAATCTGCACGTGCTGTTCCTTTACAAATCTATCACCTGTGTCCTCGATGCCACCAGGATCCTTCAAGGTGAGATTTGCTTCAGGACTTTGGCACAAATATTGAAGTTTGCAATGTTTTCGAGAGCTGTTCAGCTGCTTGAAAGATGTTTTTAAATTAACTGCATTTGAATAAGTTTTTAATTTGTTTTTAGTTTGTGCATTTTCTTCTATATTTTGTATCAGAACCACTTTGCGTTTGTAACGGTTCTTACATAAAACCATTGAGTGTAATTCAAGATTTTTATTTATTATTATTAATTTAGGCGATTTTGTTAAATCATTAGCCTATTTAATATTTCTTGACATTCAATCATATCATGTGCCTGGTATTTTCTGTCTGCTGTTTCCTCAGCGATGAAGATTGTCTTTATTAAGTTAACTTCATTTCAATGATATTAACTTATTTAAGACGACTCTGCACTGCAGATAAAACCATTTTTAGACCTGAATGCTTTCAGAACTCTACCAGAACACAGTAGAACCAGCGACTAGAGAATGATTCACTCTTTTGAGTCGACTCTTTTCAATGAATTGGCCAAATAGATCAGCAGAACGGTTCAAAATGATTCGCGATTCAGTCTGAATGAATCATTCTGACGCACTGAATCGTTTGAGCAGTTCTAAATGAAGTGAATCTTTATCTACAGTCATTTTAAATCAAACCAACAAATCTATCCTCAGCGATGAAGATTGTCTTAATTTAACTTCATTTCAATTATATTAACTTATTTAAGACGATTCTGCACTGCAGATAAAACCATTTTTATTCCTGAATGCTTTCAAACCTCTAACGTTACCAGAACACAGTAATCAGCCATTTGTTAAAAGTAGAGCTATTCTTGTAGAGGATGAGTCTAGTTGTGAACACTAGAGAGCGCACACGGTTTGAGTTATCAACAGGGGAATACAGCTTTATGATTGTTCTGTATTGAGATTAATAAATCATAAAGGATCTTTAAATCAGTGGCAAACAGTCTACCATTTTGGTACATTAGACATGTTTTGCTTTGTGTGTGGTTTACCAAATAAAATAAGGATTTTGATTATATTATCCATCTCCAGTAAACCAGCATCACATTCCATGAAGACCATTGTATCAGTTATCGTATAAGTGTAAAACAAGTCAAAGATAAACAATGAAACTTGGGTCCTAAATAATTTTGTGTAAGTACAACTGAAAAATAAAAATGTCTTTGACTCTTCTTTAGAAAAACACATGGTGAATACCCTTCTTTAAACTTACTAATAAAGTCATTGCATGGATAATATTGATTAATTAAGAAAACCCTTGAGCAGCATTAGGAAAACCCTTTTTTCCTGCATGTGCATCTTTCTAATATAAGGGTTATTTTGATGGAAAGGCCAGATATACACTCACCTAAAGGATTATTAGGAACACCTGTTCAATTTCTCATTAATGCAATTATCTAATCAACCAATCACATGGCAGTTGCTTCAATGCATTTAGGGGTGTGGTCCTGGTCAAGACAATCTCCTGAACTCCAAACTGAATGTCAGAATGGGAAAGAAAGGTGATTTAAGCAATTTTGAGCGTGGCATGGTTGTTGGTGCCAGACGGGTCGGTCTGAGTATTTCACAATCTGCTCTGTTACTGGGATTTTCTCACACAACCATTTCTAGGGTTTACAAAGAATGGTGTGAAAAGGGAAAAACATCCAGTATGCGGCAGTCCTGTGGGCGAAAATGCCTTGTTGATTCTAGAGGTCAGAGGAGAATGGGCCGACTGATTCAAGCTGATAGAAGAGCAACTTTGACTGAAATAACCACTCGTTACAACCGAGGTATGCAGCAAAGCATTTGTGAAGCCACAACACGCACAACCTTGAGGCGGATGGGCTACAACAGCAGAAGACCCCACCGGGTACCACTCATCTCCACTACAAATAGGAAAAAGAGGCTACAATTTGCACGAGCTCACCAAAATTGGACGGTTGAAGACTGGAAAAATGTTGCCTGGTCTGATGAGTCTCGATTTCTGTTGAGACATTCAGATGGTAGAGTCAGAATTTGGCGTAAACACAATGAGAACATGGATCCATCATGCCTTGTTACCACTGTGCAGGCTGGTGGTGGTGGTGTAATGGTGTGGGGGATGTTTTCCTGGCACACTTTAGGCCCCTTAGTGCCAATTGGGCATCGTTTAAATGCCACGGCCTACCTGAGCATTGTTTCTGACCATGTCCATCCCTTTATGACCACCATGTACCCATCCTCTGATGGCTACTTCCAGCAGGATAATGCACCATGTCACAAAGCTCGAATCATTTCAAATTGGTTTCTTGAACATGACAATGAGTTCACTGTACTAAAATGGCCCCCACAGTCACCAGATCTCAACCCAATAGAGGATCTTTGGGATGTGGTGGAACGGGAGCTTCGTGCCCTGGATGTGCATCCCACAAATCTCCATCAACTGCAAGATGCTATCCTATCAATATGGGCCAACATTTCTAAAGAATGCTTTCAGCACCTTGTTGAATCAATGCCACGTAGAATTAAGGCAGTTCTGAAGGCGAAAGGGGGTCAAACACAGTATTAGTATGGTGTTCCTAATAATCCTTTAGGTGAGTGTATATATGTATGAGAGAGAGAGAGAAGCTTAATGCTTCTAAAAATGAGATTAAACATCAAATATAGGGGTTAGTGCTACACGGTATCAGTCAAAGCTGTGGAGACACTGGTATTGCTGTATTTTGTAACTCTTTATGTCTGTGATGGATCCTATGGGTTGCATATGTTGTTTATTGTCTTTTTTAAATCTGGACCTTGAGTCTGTAATAAAAGTTTGATGATGATATAGATATATATACACACACACACTAAAAATATTATTGCTTATAGCAAAACCCAAAATGATCACTCTCATAATTTTTTTCCTCTTAGCGTAATCATTTATTCTGCACAATTTCCATTAAATTATTACTGCATAAATACCACAACTTGTATTAAATAATGCTTTCCATTTTCATCGCAGTGCATTTATTCTAAAAATGAATTACCTTGTTTGTCATCGATGGTGACAGACAAACATGACACGTTCTTCACAAAATAGATATGTGTGATGGCAAGAATAGTGGAAACTTCTCAGAAACGACTTCTAGAGCTGGAAATAATTTCTGCTGAAAGCAACACTTCTTATCTACAGGATCACTGCATTAGTATGCAAATCAACGACTGATAGAAATCAGCGATAGACCGATGCATATGCCACTGAACACCAATCTTATATTTCACATACAAATAGTATAAGATATTTTATAATTCACATTCACACAGTAGTCTTGTCAAACATCAGCCTTCATATATTATGTACTTTATTTTGCAGTAAAACTGTTTTGCATAAAGATGAATGCAAATTGTGAACGTATATATATGCAATTCACCGAAACACACACTATTCACGCCTCAAGACATGCACACTCTAACATACATTAACCACAGATGTCCAGTATAGACACATTTTCATGTACATGCTGTCTACCAAAACAAATAAAACCACATTTGTTTCCAGGTATTAAATGAGGGCTTCTGTGGAATGACTCTAATACTGTAAAAAGACACCAATATAATCTGTTTATTGGTAATATGAAAATTATATAGCTACTGTCATTCTGCAGACTTTATTGTGTTTTTCTGTGTGATTTTTAATTTGACCCTCAAACAACTTTTGATATGCATTGAGCGAATTGAGAGAATAAGCTGCTGGAACAAATGAAGTGGCTGTTTAAAGTCAGCTGCTGTTTTCTGTACAATATAAGTGCAATAAATGTCTGTTACATGTAGAAGCATTTTTGAGTTGTCTAGTATAGCTGAAACACACATTAACATACAGGATCACAATACGCAAATCATTTTGAAAGTTACTCAGAAAAAGTCTAAATTATACGAACCATGAACACAGTAAAGTCACTGCTAAAACACTTTCATGTTTTAAAATGCTTTTTTGCAATAATCGGCATTCCAGTGCGCATATGAACTTACTGCCTGTGATCAGAACTTCATTAATGAGGAAACACCATCACAGAGAATCAAATTAACGTTTGTGGACAACGGTAGCATACACTGCAACATCCTCCTGTTTAACACTCTGAAAGAAAACACAGAGATACAAAGAGACAAGTTGTCATAGAACCAACAATATTCATAATAAGCAATGGCAGACTACGCAAAAGAAATTAATAAACAAGCTAGAGACTAAATCCAGAAAATAATTGGCACAAAATTGTGTGTATCACTGAATCCCACTAGGCTCGTTAGGAAGTAGCTAAAGGGATAGTTCACCCAAAAATGAAAATTTGATGTTTATCTGCTTATCTCAAGGGCATCCAGGTGATGTTGTTTCTTCAGTAGAACACAAACAAAGATTTTTAACTCAAACCGTTGCAATCTGTCAGTCATATAATGGCAGTCAATGGGACCCACGGCTTTGAGAGTCAAAAAAACATACACAGACAAAACCAAATTAAACCCTGCGGCTCGTGGCGATACATTGATGTCTTAAGACACGAAATAATCGGTCTGTGCAAGAAACTGAAAAGTATTTATATAATTTTTTACCTCTGATCCACCGCAATGTCCAACTGTCTTGAGCGCGTTCACAACAGCCGGCATTTGACGCACTGTGTAAACAATGAGTGACGTATACGTGCCACTGATCGCTTCCGTGCATGTGTCTACTACGCCAGAGCACGATGACGCGTCACACACCAGCTGTTGTGAATGCGCAGGGTTTAATTTGGTTTTGTCTGTATGGTTTTGTTTTTTTTTACTCTCAAAGCCGTGGGTCCTATTGACCGCCATTATATGACTGACTGCAACGGTTTGAGTTAAAAATCTTCGTTTGTGTTCTACTGAAGAAACAAAATCACCTACATCTTTGGATGCCCTGGAGGTAAGCAGATAAACATCATATTTTCATATTTGGGTGAACTATCCCTTTAAACTAGCACGTTATTAATTTGGTTATCTTTGACTGATGGGATCCTCAGGTCGTAGCCATTGTAGCAACAGTGTTGTACATTTATGCCAGTAGGACCATTTACATCAAAATGTTACTTAATTTACACAGAGCCAAACATCATTTTCCAGGAAGGTTTGCTAAAAATAAATAGTTTGTGCAGTGAATGTGATTCAAGCCCAACAGTTGCCAGCAGTGGGTAAGTAATTCACACACTTGCTTAATAAAAACCTAATATAGAAACGAGATTAACTAATCGGTAAAGTGTTTATAGCTACCAGAGAATAAATATGTATCTCTCTTGTAATTCATTATATAATCAAATGATGTGATTTATAGAAAATAAGTTATCAGTTTGAAAGTTTTATTTATCCTGTGGTTCTCAGGGTAGCTGTATGAGACATATAAAGACCAACTGTGCCAAGAGCCATGATGGTCACTAACGCAGCAGCGTTATAAAAGATCTTACCGCTCTTTGTGGGTTTCTCTTGTAGAACACTGGATCAGTGTAAGTGATCTCTTCTGTATGAGTCTCTACTGTTTGAACTATAATAATAGATGCATTAAAACAACAAAATCCAATCTTAACTTTTTTTCTTTAGAAATAGGTTTTATTTCATGTTTATTATTAACATATATGCTTATTAAATACTACTTTTTTTAAAATGCTTATTATTTTCACAGCATCAGTAAGTAACACTTGCCTTCATGATCAGTTTTTCTGTGTTTCCTACAGATCCAGAAGATCCCGACTGCAGCTGCAATCAACAGGAATCCAGCAGCAACAGAGAACAGCACTATCAGAGAGACTGAACCTGGAAAAATGAGAAGGAGGCTGTGAGCCTGGTGCTATTATGCTGAAGAGAGCCATTAGTGTGAGTGAATGTGTCTGTCTATAACATCAGAATTATTATCAGCTCAGCTGAGTAAAGAACTGTTACGATAAGGCAAGGCAAATTTATTTCTAAAGCACATTTCAAACAGCGATTGCTGACCAAAGTGCTGTACAGTAAAAGCATAACTTCACAAAACAGATACCGACAGCATAGAATGTTCAAATAATTAAAAAAAAGTTAAAAAATAAAACATCCACAACAATCCAATAAAATAAAACATAAAATAGCAACAAATTAAAAAGCTAAGGAAAAAAAAGGTAAGTCTTAAGATGAGATTTAAAACTTCCAATATCAGGAGACAGCCTAAAATATGCTGGTAAATTATTCCACAATCTAGGGGCGGCAATCGAAAAAGCACAATCTCCTTTTTAATTTAAGACGAGATCGAGGCATAACTATAACAATAACTATATTAGCGTCCACACTAACACATGATAACATTCTGTTTAGGTGTGCACTGCCGATAGGCTGTCTGCTGCTAATGCTAACAGATTGTGATTGGCTGTCTTTTGTAGTTCATTAGCTGGGAAAAAAATAATTCTGAAAGTGATTCCAGTGACATTGTTCCATTCTGTGTGAAGATGTAGTCGCATATGAGTCTTGAAATTGTGAACATTTTGAATGAATGAATGAATGATGCATTTATATAGCGCCTTATTGTGTATTGCTGTACACCCAAAGCGCTTTACAATCATGTGGGGGGTCTCTCCTCAACCACCACCAGTGTGCAGCATCCACTTGGATGATGCGACGGCAGCCACAGCACAACGGCGCCAGTGCGCTCACCACACACCAGCTACAGGTGGAGAGGAGAGGGAGTCATAGAGGCAACCAAGTGTATGGGGATTATTAGGAGGCCATGATAGACAAGGGCCAGTAGAGGGAATTTGGCCAGGTCGCATATGCTCCTAAAATGTAATCTGTGTGACCTGAAAAGTAAATTTGGGCAAATGTGTGCAAGTGCAAATAATTGTTGTGGAGAGATATGTTTTCATTTTTCTATTAAATGTTCACAAACATGCATTCTTAGAGCTAGTAACTATCAGGAAGACCATTTATTTTACTGGCTTCAGAAAAAGAGCTCAAGAATGAGTTAAAAAGAAGGCTCCTAGTGCTTAAAAATGGTTCAGCTACATACAGAGACCGATTTGTTTTGACAAAAAGTGTATGGTGCACTGACAGAGAAAAAACTGTGCTCTTTGGCCATAAGAGAGCTAACTGAAGGACACAGCCAAATACATTTCATCGGTTATGAAGGATGTCTTGCATGAATATAATGTTGAATTATGACAAGTATACTCAGTGCAGTGTCTTTACACAGGGTGCCCTCTACATATCACATAGTAATGAAGTGAAACTGATCCTATGGGGACAGGGATGCATGAAGATGAGCTAGCTGAGGTCCAAGGCAAAAATGTGGATTGGCAATTGAACTTGATTCTGTGATATAAGGACAGAGATTGTGCAGTGCGATAGGTTCAGCTTATACCTTGCAGTTAGCAGTTGACAATGCATTGAATGAGCAATCTTGTGATTTCTACAGCAAGCTGTTTTGCAAAAAAAGTTAAGCAAACAGAACGCTGTCACACTAATGAAAAGAATGGAGCACAAAAGGGCCATTGTTCATGCTGCTGATATGCTGCAGTGGCTTTTGGAGCTCAAGACGTTTTGTGAGGATGTGAACTACCAGTCAATTACTACAGTGTTGCACTAGCGGTCACTTTTCTAGACTATTTGGGTGATTTCACTTAACAATTGCTAATTGCTATGTGTTCTCATAGACTTCCATACATTTTTTTTTATTATTTTTTTTCAAACTGCAGGCACTGCAATGCAATCTCTGAGTTCTGGGAGGGCTAGCACTAATGTGCTTTTGTCATCATATGTAACCTTAAGTTGTGCAATGATTGGTGGGAACAAACATACCTCTATTATTTATCTTTAAGATGAAATCAGGACTAGTCTGTATGGGCTGAATAAAACAAACCAGTATCTTACCAGTGAGATTTTGACGGATGACGTTTGTAATTGTCTTTACCTCCATTACAGTGACATACAGGAGGGGTACAATATTAGACATACACGAGTCCATTATTATTAGTGTGCAAAGCAAACAGACTGTTTATGTGCGCTGTCTGATAGCTTTATGAGCACTTTTCAGTATGGTGTTAAGTTGTATTTACAACACCATTTAATGCAAATATTTGAGTGTGCAGCGCATTTTACGGAGGATTATTTCCTGAAGCTGGAAGAGTAACCTACAATGCTGGCTTGCTCAAAGGCTGTTTCTATAAAGTGGGGCAATTCCAACTTTGCAAGTACAGTCTGACGCCTCTGACTCACAGCCTGTAAGTACGTTTCTGCTACTGACTATTCAAACGCGAGTTTTGAGCAGTGTAGAGTAGTGTTTGTTTGTAGTTTTACGATCACAAATGCAGACATGGTAATGTTTACGAAGCGCAATGCAACACAACGTGTAAAAAGTCATTATAATCAGTAATTCTGTCCCCACTGGATGCAACAAATGCCTCGCATATAAAGGGTTTTATTGTATTTGTGTCATCGCGCCGGGACACGGAATCACAATATGGTGAGGGGCGTAACATTTCCATCACAAGTTTGAGGTATTCAGCCAATCACAATGCACTGGATAGCTGGCCAATCAGAGCACGCCTCGCTGCTCCGAACGATGAGCTTTATAAAAATCGGCGCGTTTCAAAAAGGTGGCGCATAGAGGAGCAACAATAATGTACAGTATGTGGAAAATGTGTTTTTTGAACCTTAAACCGCATAAATGCATTGCATTACACCAAATAATGTTCTTTTTAGCAACGTCATATGACCCCCTTTAAAGAACTACATTTAAGTGAGAAATGTAGGTATAATTTTGTGCAGGCTGTCAATGAAGGTACAGAAACTTCTCATATTTCTTTACATTTATCTTTATTTGTGTACCGGTGATGATTTAAATTCTTATGGGTTTGGAACAACATGAGGTTGAGTAATTAATGACAGAACATACTGACAGATCAGTAGCAGGTCAGTATGTTTTCTTTTTAGGCTGTTAATTCTTTGTTTTGTATCTCCTCTTACAGAAGATGAAATCTCTAAACTTATCCTCTCCAGCCACCCTACCACCTGCCCTCCAGACCCAATCCCCCACATCTACAAGCTATTTCTCCTGCACTTCTGCTTTCACTCACACACATCAACACATCTCTTCTCCCAGGCATTTTCCCACCAGATTCAAGCAGGCTCGGGTAACCCCACTTAAAAAGTCTACTCTAGACACCTCACTTGTTGAAAGCTACAGGCCTGTGTCTCTGCTCCCTTTCATAGCAAAATCACTTTAACACTGTGTTCAACCAAGTGTCCTGCTTCCTTTCACAGAACAACCTGCTGGCCAATAACCAATCTGGATTTAAAAGTGGGCATTCAACTGAAACCGCCTTGCTGTCGATCACTGAAACACTACGGAGTGCAAGAGCTGTGTCCAAATCTTCATTTCTTATTCTGATAGATCTATCGGCTGTGTTTGACACTGTAAATCATCAAATCCTTTGTCCACGCACTCACCGCTGGGCATCAGTGGAACCGCACTACACTGGTTTGAGTCTTACCTCACAGGTAGGTCCTTCAGGGTGACTTGGGGAGGAGAGGTATCCAGATCACATCTGGATCACTGGGGTTCCTCAGGGATTGGCTCTTGGACCCCTCCTCCTCTCTATAGTCACATTACCACTGGGACCCACCATTCAGGCACGTGGTTTTTCCTACCATTGTTATATAGACATGCAGCTCTGCATCTCATTTCAACCAGAGGATCCAACGGTACCTGCGCGGATCTCAGACTGTCTGACAGACATCTTGATCATGCAGGTTTGCGCTGCACATCAGGAAGATCAGACCCCTCCTAACAGAACATGCAACACAACTTCTTGTCCAGGCCCTTGTCATTTCTTGACTGGACTTACAAAATGTGCAATCAGACCTCTGCAACTGATTCAGAATGCAGCAGCATGTCTTTTTTTTTTTTTCTTTCAATGAATCCAAGAAAGTCACGCCACTTCTCATCTCTCTGCACTGGCTTCCAGTTGCGACTCGCATCAAGTTCAAGACATTGGTGCTCTCCTACAGAACGTCCATGGTCTATGCACCCTCCTACCTCCGCTCTCTCCTATGCATCTACATCCCCTTCAGAAGCTTGTGGTCAGTTAACGAGTGCTGGCTTGTGGTCCCATCGCAGAGAGGCACAAAATCACTCTCAAGGACATTTTTTCTTTTACCATACCCTGTTGGTGGAATGACCTACCTAACTCCATCCAGACAGTTGGGTCCCTCTCAATCTTCGAGACACAACTGAAAACTCATCTCTTCCATTGAGAGAAAAAAAAAAAAAACAAGCTTTATGTATGGAGGTGGTGTGGGCGTTTACATGTTGCACGTCTCACATGGATGCTTGCAATATGAAAAGCGAAAGTAGCTTGTGGGTGTGATCATATTACAGATAATGAGCTCAAATGGGAAAACTGTACATCGTATATATATATATATATATATATATATATATATATATATATATATATATATATATATATATATATATATACACACACACTGCCCTCCAAAAGTTTGGAAACACCCCTGGCAAAGTGTGTTTTTGGATGATATCAGCATAAATCCTTATCATTTTTTGGTGCAAATACATTAAAGTAACTTGACATTATCATTGAAGACCAGCAATAAAACACAATAATGGCAATATATACATGTCAAAGTCAGACGTGCCCCTTTGCTAGCTGTGATGCCTGTTTACTGGTTTAAACCTGGCCCAGGTTTTTAAAAGATTTTTGGGTCAGCACACATTAATACTGTAGCTTCAACAACTGATTGCCAATTCAAAGTCAATGTTTGAGTAAACTGACAGCTCGGATGCCCAGATTATGCAGAGCTGAAATAGCTGCTAATGCTGGATATTTTGATGAATCGAAAATTTAAGTTTTTTCTATGTATAAACTGTTTATGTAATAAAATGTTATGTATATGTATGTGTGTGTGTGTGTGTATATATATATATATATATATATATATATATATATATATATATATACATTCGTTATAAATGATTTGAAAATGTTCATCTGTTTGGCAAGTGTTTGTCATGTTCTGACAAAAAAAACAAATAACTGTCTGGTTTCTACAACTTTCACTTAAGAGCATATATATCTGGCTTTAAACATAAATGAAATAAAGATTCGACATTTATCATTTGATGTCAACAGATATGAACATTTTATTGATACATTTTCTGGCCATATCGCCCAGCCCTATTACAAGATTGAAAAAAAAAAGATATTTTGTATATAAGAGATTTAAATGAAATAATGAAATTACATAAATGAACTAAGGTGTGTCTAGAGAAGTGTTTCTCAACCAGCATTTCAAATATGCCAATTAATTGGTGTCATTGAATGAGAAAGGAAGTGTGTTTGAGGGGCTGTGGTCTAAGTCAGTCTGTTGGAAGTTAGCAAATAGTTTGCATTGTCAACAGCTTTTTCGCTGCACAACTTTACTGCTGGTGCTCTCAGGTTTTCAAACTTAATTGAACCTCTTTCAAACCACTGAAGGGTTGACGAAAATGTTTCACACATTGGCTTTTTGCTGTTTGTGCTTTTGGTGTCTGGTTGGTAAGTTACTGACATGTTTTAAGATTTATTTGTTGCATTTTATAAAAAAAAGATATTTGTATAGTATTCTAATGACCTTCAGTTCCACCATCAATAAACGAAACATGGAGATTTATATACTAAATAAACATTTTAAATGTTCATTATATTAAGATGTGTGAATTTAGATATCTTTTTTTTTTATTTTATCTGGCCATTTATCTTCCATGCTGCTTTTTCAGTCTTTTGCCATTTCAATTTTTCTACCTTTCCAACATTTGTAATTATTTCAAAACGGCTTCAGTTAAAGTGTCATTCAACTTAACTTTAATATGTGTGACTGAGAATCTGTTTCTGTTTGTTCTGCAGGTGTGTTTGGTGAAACAGATGCAGCAAAGTCAGTGTCAGTGATGAAAGGAGATTCGGTCACCCTAAACTCTAGTCTTACTGAAATACAGCCAGATCATAAGATAGCATGGACATTTGGAACTAACAGGTCTCTCATAGCTAGAATCAATAGTGTGACCAAAAAAAAACTTGATGTTCCTGGGATATTCAGAGGCAGATTGAAGCTGGACAATCAGACTGGATTTCTGACCATCACAAACATCAGAACCACAGACTCTGGACTTTATGAAGTGACCATCAGTAACAACAGCTCAGAGACTACATACAGATTCACTGTTGCAGTCTACGTTCTAAGTCTAAGTTGTAAGTCTAGTTCAGACTGATGTAATGGCAACGGTTCATGAGCGCCAGCATAACCAGAACAGCAATTTACAGTGAGAGATTGTTTACAAGTCTTTACTTTTACAAATAATTGCATCAAAATATTTTGAGTTGAAAATTCAATTGTTTCTAATAATCTATTAGCCTACCTTTACATTTGTGATAGTATGATCTAAAGAGGTCAATAATAACCAGGCGAAAGGGGCAGTGATGTTGAATCAACAGGCACATTTTTATTCAAACAAATCAACGTTGAAACATGACATCAAAAATCTTTAATGCAAATACCCACAAAAGAGATGAAGAAAAACAAACTTTATATAAAATAAAAAAAGCAACCACTGATTTCCACAGGTTACCTGAAGAGTTGTGGTAGAAATTCCACCTAAAATTAAGTTGAGTTTGTATCTCCCAACACCAAAATTATACTCAGGTGACTTTTCTGACCGCAAACTGCGATAGCTCTGACTGCACTGGAGAACCAGGCCTAAGACAATTCAGTAAAGAATTACAGCTATAACACCTAAGAGAGACCCACTTCGAGTCAAACGACGTCTCACCCCCTGAAGGCAAAGCAAGGCAAGGCAAGTTTATTTATATGGCACATTTCATACACAATGGTAATTCAAAGTGCTTTACATAAAAAGAAATTAAATATTCATAAAAAGATAATCACAACAATAAAACAAGGAATTTAAAAACTTTTAAAATGATTTAAAAAATTATTTAAAATGAAATTAAAACAGTTAAAAATAGAAAATGATTATACATAAAATACAATGTGGTCAGTTTGGACGTAGCACAGTGATCATTCAATAAATGCACAGCTAAACAGATGAGTTTTGAGTCTGGATTTAAATGTGGCTAATGTTTTAGCACATCTGATCTCTTCTGGAAGCTGGTTCCATCTGTGTGCGGTATAATAGCTAAAAGCGGACTCCCCTTGTTTTGTGTGAACCCTTGGTATTTCTAACTGACTCAATCCTAATGATCTGAGTGGTCTGTTAGGTTTATATTCAGTGAGCATATCTGAGCATATCTATGTATTTAGATCCTAGGCCATTGGGTGATTTATAAACGAGTAAAAGTACTTTAAAAATCAATCCTAAATGTTGCTGGCAGCCAGTGTAAGGACCTGAGGACTGGTGTGATATGCTCAGATTTTCTGGTTCTAGTCAGAATCCTGGCAGCAGCGTTCTGGATGAGCTGCAGTTGTCTAATGGTCTTCTTCGGAAGGCCGGTGAGGAGACCATTACAATAAAGGAGGATGTGACGTGTGGCCAAGTAAGGTGACCCATACTCGGAATTTATGCTCTGTATTTAATCCATCCAAGTGCGCACAGACAGCAGTGAGTACAGAACAAACACACACACACACCCGGAGCAGTGGGCAGCCATTTATGCTGCGGCGCCCGGGGAGCAGTTGGGGTTTGGTGCCTTGCTCAATGGTCTCACCTCAGTCGTGGTATTGAGGTGGAGAGAGCGCTGGACATTCACTCCCCCCACCTACAATCCCTGCCGGACCTGAGACTCGAACCCACAACCTTTAGGTTACAAGACCGACTCTATCCATTAGGCCACGACTGCCTCCTTGTGGCAATAATCCACCCTGCTTGTGATAAAGGCATGAACAAGTTTCTCCAAGTCTTGATTGGATACAAAACATCTAATTCTTGCAATGTTTTTGAGATGATAGTATGCTGATTTAGTTACTGCTTTGACATGACTACTGAAATTAAGGTCTGTCTCCAGAATCACACCAAGATTCTTGACTTGATTTTTCGTTGTTTGACTCCTGGAGTCAAGGTATGCATTCACCTTGAGAATTTCATCTTTGTTTCCAAATGCAAAGACTTCAGTTTTCTCCTTGTTAGACTGAAGAAAGTTCTGGCACATCCAACTGTTAATTTCATCAATGCATTGGCAGAACAAGAGCGGTGCAAGAATTGAGCCTTGTGGGTTTCCGCATGTCACGGACTTCCACTTAGACTTATGCTCTCCTATACTCACATATGAACACTGTCACCTGGCACTAAGATCCCTAGAGTTCGCCCCTGAATATGCTTTAATTGCAGCTGGGAGGACCTCATACCAATCAGAAAATTCTCCATCTTCATGAATACAACAGTTTATATAAGAAAGGTACATAGCAAAGATTACATCATGTTACATTACATCATTTTCCTCTAATATGATATGTTCCCTTATGTGGCAAATTGATGATCCCCTCTCCATGGTTACTGATTATTTCAGTTTGTTCCTCAAATCATGTATCATTATTAGTATTTCCAGACAGACGTCATGTTCATGTATAAAACGGGACATTTCTGTTCCCTAAAACATACTTAAATGTTAGGTCTTCTGCAAGGAAAGAAAGTGTTGACCGTCAACTGATTTTTTGATTAAATCACAATTAAAAAATTTAAAATTTCCTCCACAGAATGAAGACAGAAGTGCTTTTACTTCAGTCAAGCTCACAGCAATCACACTGCAAACCTACAGGAGAAGAACCATCGCATGATCCCAGCCACCTCACCACAGCAAACACACTGTGAGGGCAACTCAGTGGCCACTGTTGATTGCAAAAGAAACCAACACAAAACCTACAAAAGAAACACAAACAGCTTAATTAACAGTGAGTGATGCAGATGAAACAAACAACAGTTCAGCTCCATGAAACAATCACTATTAGCCCAGTTTCTCTGGAGCCTAAACTCTCTTCTGTCAGTCTGTGTCCAACATCCACACAACAACAAGAATATTAAAGATAACAAAAGGAATATTAAATCTAAAGTAACAGTAATCGTGATCCCTGTGAGGGAAAACAGTCTATTACAACAAATACATTTACAATATAGAAAAACATTACAAAATAAAACACTCTCAAGATAAACATTGCACATGATTTTAAAAAGAAACTTTAAAAATTACCTTTATATAAAAGACAATACCTTTGGCATCCATTATTTTTGACTATGACTCTCAGGCAACAATCAGTCAGGCAATAATCAAGCCACAACATTAAAACAAGAGAATTATATCATTAAAATACGCTCCTGATAATGAATTTGTCAAATTATAAAACTACTACCTCCTTAAACAGTACATCATATGTTCGGGTCTCAATGCTTGTATTTAATTTACAGTAACTGCTTGTCTGCTACCATTCTTTTGAAGCTGCTATGATATCCATTCATACATAAATCACAATCAATAGAAGTAGGGAGGAAGCAAGAGAGCACATCTCACAAACAAATCTCACTACTTGCCATTCTAAATCAGCCACGACATCAAAGAGAGGAAGCAAGAGTGCAAATAAACTTCACTACTTCCTTATATAGTGCTGGGGCTGATGAGACTTGTAGTGCTGGGACCATATGTCCCATGTTGTCCTGTGCCATGGTTCTATTGCAGTTTCAAGAGAGAATATCACATTTAGATATGGATGTCACATCCAAAATTTGTGTGTGACATCCTAGCATGAAAATAAAACCGTTATTCATATTCTGAATGGACTGTTGCTTAGAAAGCACTCCATTTATAATCAATAAAGTGATGTCACTCATCTTAGATCACTGCTATCTCACAAAATTCCATGCTAACCAATGAAGTGCTACACAGCACAGTTAAATATTGAATTTATTTGTTGTAATGAGGTGATTTTGGAGCGTGCAGAACTCAGCAGTGGAGAAAAACTCCAGTGTACTTGAATATCGCTCAAAATGTTGAAATAGATTATGTAAAGTTAAGTCAGGAAGAAGAAAAAAGTTTGGATTTCTTCCTGTATTGCCCCATTGTCCTTCTAAATTAATGAATGAATTTGTTTGATTTTGAAGAAGTAAAAATTAGATATGCTCTGTCCCAAAGGACACAACTGATGCAGACTTGTGATCTCCCAGCCTTCAGTCATGCCTAAGAAGTCCATGTGGCTTATGAATTTTTCATTTCTGATTCATGATCCTATAATCTTTTCTAAAATCTTTTTTTTTTTTTTTATTTTATTTTTTTTTTTTTTAGTGTACAGCTATATACAGTATACGGAGATACAATGTCAATTGATGCAGTGGGTCTTGGGTTCCTCCTGGTACATGATAACGCCTGGCCTCAGTGTTCCCTTAATTTTTTTGAGCAGTGTATTTGCAGGCACAAATACATATGTGAACATGAACATGATCAACATGCTTCTGAACACTAAATATTTCTCAGATTTCCAATCTCCCCCATTCGTTTTCAATGGATGGTCATTTTTGACCAATAAAGCTAAAATCAGTCAGGCCTAAAATCAGTCAGTATCAAAATTAAATACAAAATCAGTCCTAATTAAAAGACAACTAGTTGACAAAAAGATTGAATCCTTTTTTTGGTGATAATATAGCACAACAACAGATTTATAAGCTATTTTTTGTGAGCTGGTCATTTTTGACCGGAAACACCACATGTGATCTTTTGTGCTATTTTTCTTTTTCTTTTTTCTTTTTTTACAAGAAAAAAGCTTTTCAAAACAAATTTCTTGGTTAAACATTAGAGCATCATAGTATTTATATATATGTATATATATATATATATATATATATATATATATATATATATATATATATGTATATATATATATATATATATATATATTTACAAAATTATCCATAAATAATGCTTTTTTCACTCAAAAACTGAGACATAAACTCAGATTAATGAGGCCTACGATGAATCAGTTCCAAAAATATACATAAAACCAGTCCCAATTGAAAGAAAACAAGCTGATGAAAAGAGTGATACCCATATTAAGTGATAACATTGCATAACAAGAGATTTATAAGCAGTTTTTGAAGGCCGGTCATTTTTGACCAGAAACACCACAAGTGTAACAAGGTTGAATAACATACAACATTTTTAACAAAAATTTACAATTTTTACGGTGGAAGTAGTCATGCCCTGTGGGAACAAAGTCAATAAATCTTAGTCCAATGCGATAATTTTTTGCATTCAGAATGACTGATGTGTCTTTGGCGGGGGTTGGGTGGGGGGTGGGGTTAGAAAAAGGAACTGTGTTTGAAGACAAGAAGCGTGGGTCTAAATCAGTCTGGTGGTTGAAGTTAGCAAATAGTTCACATTGTCAACAGCTTTTTCTCTACAAAACTCTCGGGATTTTTTTAGAAACCTATTTCAGACCACTGAACTGTTGAGGAAAATGTTTTACACATTGGCGTTTTTCTGTTTGTGAAAGTGAAAGTGAAGTGAAGTGACATACGGCCAAGTATGGTGACCCATACTCGGAATTTGTGCTCTGCATTTAACCCATCCAACGTACACACACACAGCAGTGAACACACACACACCGTGAACATACACCCGGAGCAGTGGGCAGCCATTTATGCTGCGGCGCCCGGGGAGCAGTTGGGGGTTCGGTGCCTTGCTCAAGGGCACCTCAGTCGTGGTATTGAGGGTGGAGAGAGCGCTGCACATTCACTCCCCCCACCTACAATTCCTGCCGGCCGGAGACTCGAACCCACTGCTGCCATCTATATGGTGAGTTATAGACTAGTCTTATTATTCACTTTTGCATTCACTTGATTGCTCTACTGAAGCTTAGATTCGCCATAAAAAAAAATGAATACTTTAAAATAAATACTTTTTTTTCTTTCCAGAGTTCTGTTTTTGTAACTCCTAATACTAAACTAAAACCTAAAATGTACAATATATGATGTGTGAATTCAGATATCTGTTTTCCATATGGCCTTTTATTTGCCATGCTGCTGATTCTATATATTTTCTATGTTTATACCCTTCCAAAATTTGTAATTATTTGATAAAAAGTAATTAGGTTAAAGTTTTAAATTAAACCAATTTATTTTTTACTTGTATTTGACTGAGGAGGTGTTTGTGTTTGTTCTGCAGGTGTGTGTGCTGATCCAGATGCAGTGCAGTCAGTGTCAGCGACCAAAGGAGATTCTGTCTCTCTAAATACTAGTCTCACTGAAACACAGAAAGCTGATCAGATACTGTGGAAGTTTGGAAATGACCGGTCTCTCATAGCTAAAATCAACAGAGAGTTTAATGAGATGTCCACATATAACGGTCCTGATGGGAGATTCAGAGGCAGACTGAAGCTGGATCATCAGACTGCATCTCTGATCATCACAAACATCAGAACCACAGACTCTGGACTTTATGAGGTGACTATCAGAAACAGCAGCACAGACACTAAATACAGATTCACCGTTACTGTTTATGGTGAGTAGTAGTAGTAGTAGTAGCCCTTTATTGTCACTAGTCACAAGTACCAGCGAAATTAGCCATCAACCTGTCCATACATACACAAACATACATACAATATGACAAGGGGGTAGACAGGACAGGAAGACAGGGAATTTTGGAAGATAATACAGCATAAACATGAGGAAGGGAGAGGAGAAAACAAATATATAACCCCCAGACTATGCTCCTGCGGGAGTACAGTGTGAGAACAGGGAAAAAACCACCGCACATAAGCACATAATCATAACATAGACACATGACTAGCAACGGGGAAGAGTTGATCCAGCTCTGGCAAGCAGCCATCCGGTCCTGCAGCCCAAGGCGCCGGTCACAGACCCGCTTATCAGAGTGGCGGTGCGAAGCGCGAAGGTGTTGGATGGGGGTTGGGAGGTGAATGCATATCAATATATGAGTGGAGTTCGTGTGTTCGTTGGCCTGGTGAGTCGTCACGCTGGAATTCAAATCAAGTTGCCTCAGTCCGCAGATTGTGATAGCGACACAGCAAGTTGCCACGGAAACAGCCTTGGTCAGGACCCCGACAGAGTCAACAACATCATGTGTCTGGAAGGGGGGAGGAACGCAAGAGAGCATCTTACTGCAGTGCTCTTCCGGGGTTGTTTACACCAGCAGTGACCTTGCCGAGCCAGCTGGTTGAGGGGAGCCGAAAGAATATAAAATTGCGATTGTTTGGTCTTGGAGCGAGTAGCCGCATTCCAATTTCACGGCTACTCTCTTAGTCCTTTCTGGTCTCCAAATCCATCAATTTTCAATCATGACGGGCAGCCTTGTGAGGCTTTGGACAGCTGTTTCCGTCTCCTGAATTATTCGATAACCCAGAGCAAAGCCTAATCCAATCAGCAGAAAACCCGTTATCGTGGTTCCGAATAGGTAGATGTCAATGCCCTCCATGGAAAGAGCCGCCAGACACACGACCCGCCATCCCATGTGTCCATCGTGTAGCCAGCGCGAACGTTTCGCCAGGGCAGTCAGGTTCCCCGATCCCAGGCTTCTCGTCGAGAAGATGGTGTCAATTTCGTTGAGAGACCAGTTGATCAAATCCATGATTTTTCAGTTTTTCAGAGCAATGCAGAAAGAGTCTCTCAAGTACGAGACGAGACGAAGAGCAAGCAGGGAAGATAAGGGGGAGAGGAGAGAATGCGACCGCCTTCGCTGAGAGCCAAACGAGAAAAAGATTACAGCTCTATTACTGCTGAGAGTAGATCAGTTATATTCTTATTTAATTAAATTCATACATGTTTTCCAGCTCCTTTGCCTGTTCCTGTCATCAGCGGTAACTCCACACAAAACTCATCATCTTCATCATGTTGTTCATTGTTGTGTTCAGTGGTGAATGTGGGTCATGTGACTCTCTCCTGGTACAAAGGAAACAGTTTATTGTCCAGCATCAGTGTGTCTGATCTCAGCATCAGTCTCTCTCTACCTCTGGAGATTGAGTGTCTTGATGATTCCTACATCTGTGTTGTGGCTTATTCATTCACCAACCAGACCACACACCTCAACAACACTCAGCTCTGTCAACCATGTCCAGGTACATGTGATAGCATTTATCTGATATTAGTATTTATTTACTGAGTTTATGTGTTTTAAACTCTAAGTTTAAACTAAGTTTATCTGATTTGATCTATTTTTTTAATCATGCTTTAGATTTCACTGATTCTTCCTTCAGGAGAATTTCCATTCCAAATGATCATTTTAAGTCATTTTAACATTGCTGTCAGCTTATTTTGACTTCTACTGAGATGCTTTCATTAAAATTAAGGTGATGTGTTTTTCCCTCTAATTATGACATGGGAAACTTGTTTGTGAAGATTCATTCATTTTTTTTATTTCATTGTGTGCCACTAATGGTACAGAAATCACACACTTCACCTTCTATAATAAATGCCCTTCACTAATCAAGTAATGTTCTGTTCTGTTTCACGTTGTTCTTTTGTTTCCTCAGATTGCACATTCTGTTGTTATTTTCCTGAAGCTGTGTCTCGATTGGTCATCTCTGCTGTGGTGGGCGTAGCTGCTGCATGTTTTGTGGTGTATGACATCACATCCAGAAAAGATGAAAAGTAGAGATGACAGAACAGACATCATCATCATCATCATCATCATTAGACCCTCGCAGATAAACCATATATTCTCACTTTGTTAATGTGTCCAACATTTCCATAATATATTTACAGTTTAACAGCAAAGTGGCTCAGTTATAAGTTGATATTGAATGACCTTATACATGATAGTTCAATTATTTTTTTACAATCAGTTTTGTTTTTGACCAAACCTAACTGTAACTGTGAATAACCCAGTTTTAATAATTTCTCCAGATCATTAGCGCCACCTACTGGATCAGTTTTAATAAACGTAAGGAGGCTACACAAGTCAGTGCATGTAAATAACACAAGATGCATGTAAATATCACAAGTTGTTTAACACATTTAGTAGCAGGGTGGTATATCACTGTTTTTAATAATGTAGCTTTTCAGCATGTACTCTGTTTTGTTGGAATTGTTGTGTGGTAAGATTTTCTTTCTGGCTTTGCTCCTTTCAGCTTTCACTCAGCTGCTGAAATTGTCATGATTTCCACAGAAATTAAAAGAAATGTAAAAAAAAAAAGTATTAGCTACACTTTTCTTCTTATGGGTACTACCTGCTCATGTTGAGCTAAATATGGAGAGTAATGAGGAGGTGCCACGATAGCACTATAACTGATATAGGCTTATGTTTTATTTATTTTTTCATTTTTATTCGAAATAGTCCGAAACATCTTCTCAAATATGTGTAAGTAAAGGCATTTTGCACCTTTATAGATTGTTAGTTGATGTAGCTACTGTATAGTGATCGGCAGTAGCTTATGTTAGTGTAATCTATCTACGCAACCCCGTCTTTTTACTTAAGTACCATATTTGGGTGCGAGTGTGATGCCATACATATTTTTTAATATGACTCACTTTGTAATTACTCAGAATTTAATAAAAAAACGTTGTTACTAATTATTTTCATTGTACAGAAAGAGAGCAAAGAACATCTATATTCAGTCTAGCCAGAGTTCAAGCCCGCTTAAAAACTCCCATTAAAATCACTGAAGCTGTTTAGACTGTGAAATGGTCAAAGAGATATTTTACTTACATTCGTACGCACATATGCACTTTGATGTTTCTGGTGGGAGAGCAAATTCAGTTAGCGAGGGAGTGAACAAAACAGCGGCGTTTCAGCGATGACTCATCTGAACGCCTCTGATTGGTCCTTGCATTCATAAGCTCAACAGAATCGTGAGTGATTGGTTATATTGCGCAGCGCTGTAAACTAATCATGCCGGTGTGATTGTAAAATATACAATCATATACAGGTGTGGGGGACTAAAATATCACCCACACCTGCTCTGGGGTGCGTTTCCCAAAAGCAATGGTTCTGTCGTTAGCAATAGAGTTCAATGGAGTTAACGAGCATAGATAGCTAGCATGCTTTTAGGAAACGCAGCCCTGCTCTGCACTTCACACATACACAGGCACTGTAAAAAACAACACGCTGCAACACAAAAGCTAAGTGCAATAGCCTACCACACAAATAACAAGCTAAACCTAAATATCTAATTAAGTAAAAAAGGAAAATAAATAAAACTTCAATACACAAGAAATAGCCAAGCGCCTGGTCTGCCCCTTTAAAAAGATAAACCATACACGTTAGTCGGGCTAATGTATACATATATTAAATTACTGGCTGAGAGTGCAGTGTTTCCTGACACAATCCCATATCCTGACACAAACGAAACACTCAGCCATTAGATATAGCCTACTGGACTTTTTGCTTAGATACTAGCCTAGGCTACTGGACTGCGCTTTTTGCTATTCTTAATAATAATAATAATAATATAAAATTAATAATAATAATATTGCCTAATAATAATAATAATAATAATAAAACAGCTTGGCGTGTCTCTTTAATAAAGATAAAGCAGTAAACAGATAAACCATTATATTTTCATTAGTGTAAAGTATTTGATCGTGTTTTTCGTCTCATAATAAAATCTGGTTCAGGGTGCGGCTCAGAAAAACGGGTCGCTGGCGAACATTTCCTGAACCGAGGACTTTAATACGGATCATCTGTATTCACTCTTAAAGTCACTATGAGGAGAACATTTACACACTTTCTTTTTCCGTTATTCGGGATCGGTAAGTTTTATATTGTATTTTATTTTATTTTTTAAGCATGGGTGCAGCACTTTCGGTTTCGTCTTCTGTACAAACCTAATGTGCATTTTCTTCTCTCAGTTGTCTTATTCCCTGAATTTCAAAATATGATAACTGCGATAAGTTTGTAGGACATTTTTTTGGTCATTAAAGTTTGTATATCAGTTATAAACTAGGCCTATTTATACCGACGTCACTGCCAATATAGTTTATATAGGCTACTTTAATATAGACTCAGGTTTAATGTAGACATAGCAATTCACAGGAGATTTATTAGTGCCACTGATCAGTAGGCAATACATTTTTTTGGTGTTTAATTTCTGACAGACTGGCTTCTTCTGATTGTTTTTCAGGTGTGTTTGGTGATGCTGATGAAGTAGAGTCTGTTTCAGTGATGGAGGGAGATTCAGTCACTCTACAGGCTAATGTTACTGAACTACAAAGAGATGAAGATATTGAGTGGAGGTTTAACAACACTCGCATAGCTCGAGTGATTAGGAGCGATGCTTTGTATGATGATGATGTAAAATTCAAGAGCAGACTGCAGCTGGACGTTCAGACTGGAGATCTCAAGATCAGAAACTTCAGAATCAGAGACGCTGGGTTTTATAAATATGAGATCAGCAGCCCCAAAGCGTCACCATCAAAGATATTCAGTGTCAGTGGTAGGTGTCTCGGGTTTTAATTTAATAACTATTTATTACTTCATAAACAGTTTAAAAGATTTGGAAGCTAAATCGAAAGCAAACCATCATTTATAGTTTGGCAGAAAACATTTACTTTTAGCTGTCAACGCTATCATGAGGGCAAAGCATCATTAAACACGAGTGGAATACCAGCACCAAAACCATAAAAACTTGCAAACCTTTCCAACTCAAATATTTTTTACATCCTAAAAGTTTGAGTTGGTCTGATTGAATTTATATGAAAGCAATTACAAAGAATTGTGCATAAACTCTCGCTTGTAAATAAGGACGATTACACTATAATCTACAAATGAAATCTAAGAGCAGTTGTTTAGTTTAGGTGTTGAATTTACTATTAATCAACTCTTCCATTCAGAGTTTGGGATCAGTTCGATCTATGTTTTAAAATTTGTCTTATGGTCACCAAGACTGTTTATTAGATCAAGAATACAAAAACGGTAATATCGTGACATGATTACAATTTAAAATAACAGTTCTCTGTGTTAATATATTTTAAATTGTATTTTTTTTTTTTCCTGTGATGCATTTTTTTTCCCTGATTATTATTAGTTGAAAATTGTGCTGCTTACTGAAGTGTGGAAACCAATACGGTGTTTTTTCAGGATTCCATAATGAACAGAAAGACTGAAAAACAGTATTCATTTGAAACCTTTTGTAACATTTTTTACTTTTTTTCTATTTAAGGCACCCTTGCTTAATAAACTGTACTATATTTTGAGGAATTTAATGTTCATTGCTGAATAAAAACATGATGACTTGTGTTTATTAGGACTGTAAAGTGTTAAATAATACATACACTATCACCAAGAAATTATTGAAAGAAATTAGTCAAAGATGCATGTAATTCAGTTAATTATAGTTGAATTATACTTATAATACTAAAACATATTTATATTTCAAATAAATTATATTCTTCAAAAGTTCATCCAGCAATCAGTAAATCTGAGTTTCTTTTTTGTAAAATTTGACTTCCAAGGATATTTAAGACAAGCAGCTAAAAGCAAAATTGGTCTGGGCTTTGGAAAAAAAATTACTGAATAAATAGATTTTAGGCTGCAGAAAGTTACATGATGTTTATTGGACAAGACCCAAGTCGTCTTCTGTAAACTGGTTTACTGACAGCATTATGAAAGTGATAACTGACAGAGAAACCGTGTCTGTTTGTTCTTCAGCTGCAACTGATCCTCGATCTGATGGAGTGACGATTGTGTCAGTGACAGAAGGAGATACTGTTGTCCTTCACACCGGTGTTCCTGAAATACAGGAAGATGATGAGATACTATGGAGGTTTAGAGATAAAGATGTTATTGCTAAAATTAAGAAAGATGAGCACATCTTCTCTACATATGATAATAGTGCTGGTGGGGTATTCAGAAGCAGACTGCAGCTGAATCATCGGACTGGAAATATCATTATCAGTGACATCAGAAACAGCACTTCTGGACTTTATGAAGTTGATTTCAAGAAGAGCAGCTACACCACACACAAGTGCTTCAGTGTGACTATCAGAGGTGAATAATGGTCATAATCAAATCAGCACTGTAAAGATTTTAAATACTTTGAAATTAAAATGTTTACACAAAAATGTCTAGACTGCATTTAACTGTTACTTTGGTATTCATTTGTAACCGTAGTTCTCAAAACATTTGATGCAAAACAAATAAATTGATTTATTATTCAGAGATATTTGCATATGAATAATAATAATAATGATGATATGTATGCATCTTCTTATGAATGTTCTTTATGTATGTTTTATGCGGAGACAGACAAACTGAACAGAGTGCCAGTGAAGGAGGGAGCTTTTGTCACTCTACAGTCTGGAGTTCCTAAATTAGAAAGAGGTGATCTGGTACAATGGAGAGTTGAACATGAAGACTTTGTCATAGCAAAAATCAACAAAACAGCACAATCATCCTCTACATCTGATGGTACTGATGGGAGATTCAGAGGCAGACTGGAGCTGGATGATCAAACTGGATCTCTGACCATCAGAAAGATCCCAGCTGAACATGCTGGACTCTATCACCTCGATATCACCAGCAGCAGACACACCATATCCAAGAAATTCATTGTTTCTGTCTGTGGTGAGTATTTTAAGTGTTTTAATTTTTGAAGTATTATGATTTTATTCGCTAAAACTGTTACAAAACAGCTAAATAATATTGCAAGGCATCTTTAAAGGAACAAAGTGATATTACTACTAACTACTAAAACAACATATTTAAATATTTCAGATGTATTTAAATTGTTGGTCAAATTAATTTAAATGATCACACATTACGGTTTACTGTAGAAAAAGAAATCTAAAAAGAGAAGTACACAACATAAATTGCAATGGCTTGTTACAAACCAGCACAGTTTCCTGAGGAAAAATAGATTTAGATAATAGAGAATCTCTAATTTGCAGAATAAACAGAGTCCCATCTCTAACAGCAGGGCTGCCCTAGGCAAGATTTGACCTGGTGTCCCTTGCCTCACAGCCCATTCCACCACAATAAATCACAATACAAATTAGACACAAACAGCAAGAATAATTACATCTGGTATTCCTGCACAAAACTAGGCTAATACAGTTTAGTTTGAGCACATACAGTAACGTTACCGTTTAATCTTCAAAATAAATTAGAATTGTTAAATTTCCAGTAGATGGCAGCAATACTAAACTATAGCCCTTTCTAAAGTTATCAGCACAAATTAAACTGAGAAACGTACATCTTTAAATTTACATCAAGTAAATTTTACATAAACTGTTGCTATTTTTAATAAGCCCAGTTATATACAAACATTACTAAATTAGGTGCTGATGTTTATAATGTTTGTTGGCACTAATGTCTGTCTGTCTTCAACTGTTTCAGATTCAGGTCTGTTTCAAGCTGCTGTAGCAGGGGGTGTTGGTGCTAGTGGTGGTGTTGTTCTGTTGGCTGCAGCTGTTGCTGTGTATTACAAGATCTGTAAACAAGAACGCCGTAGGAGTAAGTATCACACACAGTTCATATAATATGGAGAAAAATAAGTCTGATTAGAGAATAACAGATAAAGGGCTGATACGGATCTACTGAGTGTCTGTAGAAAACTCAAACACAGTTTCTGCAGATATTATGATTGTGTTTAATCTCAGCAGCATTTTCAGAATCTTTCTGTTTTTGTTCAAATATGATGTGCCTTCATAGTAATGATGGTATTAAAGATATTCAATATTAAACAGCGTTAAAAAAGAAATACCCTTAATACAGAATTATTAAAGGCAGCACTGACCTTGTGCTTTTTAAAACTGAAGAACAAACCATTCTGATCATATACTCTGAAATAGAGAAGTCATGTATTACTCCTAAAAATAAACTTAGACTTTAATCCAATAATAAATATTAAACAAAGATAAATAGTAGCATTACTCTATTATAAATACAGCATGAAACATATGAGAAAGTGTTTATAATTTGAGCATGTGACTGGTTGATACAGCGTCATCACAGACTGATATTACTGGAAAAAACACTTTCTCCATCTAAGATCTGATCCGATTGACTGGCTTTATTCACGTTCTGATTAAAACACACCAGTATTTTTATCAGTCCATGTGTTTCCAAGATACCTGGTTAATAAAGTGAGTCCTTTTGAGTGTAATAAAATGACTGATTTAAATTCAAACTGATTGGCTGCTTTACATGTCAGTTAGAAGAGAAGCCATAAAACTGCTATTTTCTGAGGCACACTGGCCTTCGTTCAGATATTAACCTATTTGTGAACAGATGTGTATGGTGCTGTGGAAAATAAGACGCTGCAATTTTAAAGAAAGACATTTATTAATTTTCACAACAGATATTTCATTAAAATATATTTAATTCATTAGTCTTATAGATATATTTTTTTGTATTTGTATTTTCACTGTTTGAAACTATTGATAACTGACCCATCATTTTTGTTTTAAGTATCACTCTAGTTTTTCTCTTTGGGACTTATGCGATTTTTTTTTTTTTTCTTCTCATGTTGAAGTGAATAGGCAAAACCATACTTGGAATGGGACACAGGACCCAGGTAATCATGCTAATGAAGGGACTGAATTGGCCAACACTTCTTGAAATGTGGACTGCAGTAGTTTATATTCACTATAAGACCCTGCGGCCTCATACGAGGACATTATATTTTAGTGAATTTCTCTGAGACTAAACATGTCACAGATTTAAGTCTGGATGTCCTGTACAGAGCACATTCAGGGCTTTTCAAGATACTAAATGATTGGATGTTTCACCATGACCACTCCCTCTCCTTGGTCTTCAAAAATTTAGTGACACTCGTATGGAAATATGATCATATTTTGTAATTATCATTTAAATCTGTCATTTAAATTTTTAAACTGCGTGTCATAAATCAGCATCTCAGGAAAATGTTATGGGGTTTCAAATCAAAATATGACTTTCTGTTATGAAACAGGATGTTGATTTCATACATGTCCTCATATGAGGACACCGGGACTAAAAGCATGTTTATTACGCATTTTGGGAGACATAACAAATGAATAGGGAAAGAAATTATATTTCAATATTATATGAAATATTATATATTATTATGAAAATGTCAATTATTACTCCCATTATTACACTTCTTTTTTCATGACATATTGCCCCAAAAACACATTAATATGCAAATTAGATTTAGTTTATAGATACATTATATAATGAGGAAACCCGTTTATGGCCATTTTACACAAATAAAACTGTTTTATTTTCAGGTACAATAGGTGTATTCAGCAAAGGAGCATTCAAGAAATTGAATGAACAAATATACAACCCCAAATCAGAAAAAGTTGGGACAGTATGGAAAACGCAAATAAAAAAAGTAGTGATTTCTAAATTTACTTTGACTTGTATTTCATTGCAGACAATATGAACACAAAGTATTTAATGTTTTGTCTTTTATTACGATTCGTCTAGGTTTAATCGTAGCAAAAGAAAAATAAATAAATAAATATGACTCCCACGCCCAGTCGTCAGACCCGAAAGATTCAAATAACAACAAAAATCAAGAAAAACGATAAACGTTTTATTAAGATAAAAGAAATTGAACAATATGAAAGTTGAGTGTGGTCAAACAAAGTAACAAAAAATAAACCAATAGGTGTTATAATCTTCAGGAAAACCCAAGGCCCAAAATAACAAACCAAAACAGATAATAAATAAATTAGACAAACTAACTTCCCTCAAAGTATCCAAAATCAAAATACAACAACTTATCCTCCATACTCTAACAAAACAGAACGAACGGAATTTTAAAAGAAAAGGGCAGGTCAACCCTACAAAGAACACCACTGAAAATGAAGACAAAAAGTATCTAACATATAAGCTGCTACAACAATGGTCTGAAGGCTGGAGAGGAGACAGGAGAAGTGCGACCGGCCCGAAATCGCAACAACTCGTCTTCTGGAAACGGACATAAAGGGGTGGAGCCAGCTCACAGCTAATCATCGTAATCCTACAACAAACAACAAAATAAACACACAAAGAAATAACAATGACAGAGAAAAAAAAATACAAACAATATACAAACTCAAAACATTATACGAAATTACATAATTCCGTAACACCCCCTCCACTAAGAGTTAACATTATTCCTATACAGAGCGTGACAACGCATCTGCTAACACATTCTCTTTTCCTTTCTTATAACAGATGTCAATATTAAACTCTTATACGATCAATGCCCACCGCATAATGCGCTGATTAGAGTTCTGCATTTTTGCAAGGAAGGTTAGTGGATTATGATCAGTCAAAACTTTAACTGGCAATGAACTCGAACCCACATATACTTCGAAGTGCTGAAGAGACAGTAATAGCGCTAAAGCTCCTTTTTCGATAGTGCTATAATGCAGTTGATGTTTCAAAAACTTCTTCGAGAAGTAACACACGGGATGATCCATGCCGTGATCGTCTTCTTGCAAGAGCACAGCACCAGCTCCATTTGCACTAGCATCCACCTCAATTTTGAAAGGAAATGAAAAGTTTGGAGCTTTTAACACAGGGGTGCTACATAACAGACTTTTAACCAAGTCAAAAGCTGTTTGACAAAGATCAGACCGAACAAAATCTCGGGATTGACTAAGCAAATTCATAAGAGGCAAAACGATATCTGAAGCCACGATAATAACCCACCATGCCTAAGAACCGCCTCAATTCTTTCTTAGTTCCTGGCATAGGGAATTCTAGAATAGCTTGCACTTAGCAGAAACTGGGCAAACTTGTCCCTGACCCACCTGCTTTCCTAGGTACGTTACCGTAGCTTTACCAAACTCGCATTTTGCGAGATTAACGGTAAGCGAAGCCTCTTGAAAGCAATTAAAAACATCGTGAAGGGTTTTCAAATGATCATCCCAAGTGGAGGAATAAATCACAACATCATCTAGATATGCTTCACAATTAGGAACACCGGCTAATACAGAATTCATAAGGCGCTGAAATGTTGCCGGGGCATTTCGAAGACCGAAAGCCATAACGGTGTATTGTAGTAGATTGTCAGGAGTGATGAACGCAGAAACTTCAGCAGCGCGGGGCGTCAAGGGTACCTGCCAGTATCCCTTGAGCAGGTCTAATTTTGTAACGAACATAGCAGAACCAACTTTATCCACGCAATCCTCCATGCGAGGAAGGGGAAACGAATCTGCTTTCGTAACTTCATTAACCCTTCGATAGTCGGTGCAGAAACGAACTGAACCATCACTCTTGGGAACCAGAAGACATGGTGAACTCCAGGGACTGAAACTAGGAACAGCAAGACCATTGTCCAGAAGATACTTTATCTCAGATTGCATTAACTCACGTTTGGTGGGATTTAAACGATAAGCATGCTGCTTAATTGGAGTATGATCTCCTACCTCAATGTCGTGAAACGCAGCCGTAGTACGAGAAGGCACATCTGAGAACAGAGCATGGTAAGACTGTATTAACTCACTTACATCACTTCGAGACGAACTAGGCAGATATGACAGAAATAATTCTAAATCGGCCAAAATTTGTGAGTTCTGCAATCGCACGCCAGTCACAGGGATATTTCGTAGAGTCAAACCATCTTCGTCGGAACAATATGTCATAGGCACAGAAACAGAAGCAACCGGGACAATAGGGTTATTTGACTCTTTGTCATCGTCTCGCGTCACATATGATTTTAGCATATTAATATGACATACGCGAGTCTTCCTTCTTCTGTCCGGAGTACATATCACATAATCAATTTCACTGAGCTTAGACTCGACAACATACGGCCCATGAAAACGTGCTTGCAGAGCAGACCCCAAAATTGGTAGTAAGACTAAGACTTTATCGCCTTTATCAAAACCGCGAGAAACGGCCTTTTGATCAAAATGGGTTTTCATCTTCGCCTGGGTAGACGATAATGAGATACGAGCCAGATCACATACTTTATGCAACCGCTCACGAAAAGAGCTCACATAATCCAACACATTAGTTGAAGTGGATTCCCTAGACATCCACTTTTCTTTCAACAGCTTAAGTGGGCCTCGGACAGTATGCCCAAAAACCAAGTCTGCCGGACTAAAACCCAAAGATTCTTGTGTAGTTTCACGTATAGCAAATAACAGCAATGGTAAGCCTTCATCCCACTCTTTCACAGAATCAGCGCAATAGGTATGTAACATAGACTTTAGAGTCTGGTGAAATCTTTCCAAAGCGCCTTGCGACTCTGGATGATAGGCACTAGCCACATGATGTTTTATGTTCAGTTGAGTCAAAACTTGTATAAACACCCTGGACATAAAATTAGATCCTTGATCAGTCTGTACTATTTTTGGCAAACCAAAAGTAGAATTTTTTTTTATCAAAGATCGTAGAACGACCTTAGTACTCAAAGAACGTAATGGTATAGCCTCTGGGAAACGAGTAGCCGTACACATCAGAGTGAGTAAATATTTATGCCCAGTTTTCGTTTTAGGCAACGGACCAACCCAATCTAATATGAGGTGTTCAAACGGCTCTCCCACAACGGGTATAGGACACAAAGGAGCAGGAGGAATCGTCTAATTTGACTTTCCAACAAGCTGACAAACATAACAAGACCGACAATATTTCGCTACATCTGATTTCAAACCAGGCCAGAAAAAATGTCTCAAAATGCGTTTATAAGTCTTCGTAATACCTAGATGGCTCCACAGCTGACACTCGGCAACGAGAAAGAAAAACATCCTGCCGTTGTTCCATGATTAATGATGCTCTGTCAATGAACAATGACAGGTCAACTTCAGCACCCAAGTGCGTGGACAGCAACTTAGTGTGCTTTAACCCATGAACATCAGAAGTATTAAGAGATTCATCAACAGGTTCAGTTAGATTCAAGAAACTATCAGAAAGACCTGCTACATCTCCGAACTTACGAGCTTGCGCTCGCGTAACTACGCACGCAGGAAACACAGAAGGAAATTCAGAAGCCAAATCTTTTGAATTTTGAAGTTCATAAATCTGATCATTAATAACTTCAGGTAACGGCAAAACTTTTTCTCCGGCAAGATCATTACCGAGGATCAACTCAATTCCTCTAATAGGCAACTGCGGACGCACAGCAATTTTAACAGGACCAGAAACTAGGTCAGACTTAATATTCACATAATGCAAAGGTACTTCAAGTATTCCCAGTTCAATACCTTGAACTAAGACATTTGAATTAAATGACGAATCCTTTGAAAATGGTAACACACTGTCAAGTATAAATGATTGAGCTGTTCCAGTGTCACGGAGAATCCGAATTGATTTCGTCTCCTTTTTATCAACGAAAGATACTACACCATCGCAAATAAACGGATCATAACCTGAATCAACTTTTCGTTCATCGAGGTTAATTTTAGATTGCACATGAACGAAACCAACACTTTTAGGATTATCCCTTCTTGGTGACTGATTTTTCCTTTTAAGTACTGGACACACCGCAATCAAATGTCCAAATTCGTGACAGTAAAAGCATTCGCGATTTTCTCCTTGATTTGGAACGGCAATTTTTCATATATTTCACATTTTTACCCCACACTATTTTGAGAATTTTCCCGACGAATAGGTGGCAAAAAATTATTTTTGTGCGTTAGAACAAATTCATCTGCACAAACAACAGCCTCCGAAAGTGTGGTGACCTTCTGATCATTTAGGTGCACCACAATTCTATCAGATTATTATATAGAAATCTTCAAGTAATACCAATTCACGAAGTTTACCAAAATCACTTACCTTACTGGATTGACACCACTTATCAAAAAGAGCTCCCTTGTCACGGGCAAACTCCACAAACGTCTGATTGGCACCTTTTAAATGACAACGAAACTTCTGACGATAAGCTTCTGGGACTAACTCATAGGCTCGGAGCACAGACGCCTTTAATACATCATAATCAAGACTATCTTCAATTGACATAGCGGCACATACCTCCTGCGCTTTCCCAACCAACTTGCACTGAAGTAAAAGCGGCCAGATTTCCCTAGGCCAACGCAAAGCAGCGGCTATACGTTCAAACGTATTAAAATAAGAGTCGACCTCAGTTTCTCTAAACGTAGGGACTAATCGAATTTGTCTACTAATGTCAAATTCATTTGAATTTATAGGTGACGCATGAGAATCAACATTAGCAAAAGAGGCAGGTGATGAAGGAACTTTAAAAGTACTCACCGGCAAACGACGCGCACCTTGGCTTTCCAGATCATATTGCTTCATCTTCAAAAGCTGTGTGCTATGCTCCTGCCGTTTAACTTCTAAATCAAGTTCTTTAAGCCTAACTGCCAATTTAAGATCTTCTGTGTTTAAACCTACTAGTGGATTAGCCACAGCATTTCCCTCCACATCTTCCCCACCAGTGGCTTCCGCATTCGGCTGCACACCTGCTTCGGCATTTCGTAACTCTGGACTGGATTCATCCAATTCAAATCCTCCGATCCTTACTAACCTATCACACAACGCTTCCCGAATTGCTTGCTTTGTCCCAGCTCTTGGAATAGGTATATCATAAAAATCAGCTACCAGAAACAAGTCAGATTTACGACATTTCTCCAATGCTTGCACAGTAGGTGAAAGTCTAAACGTTTCGATGCTAAACTCCATCATATAACCATTTCCAACTCCCCTGCAAAAATAAAAGATACCAATCAGAAACATCAATACATGCATTTAGCAAATAGTGTACTCTCCAGCAAGATATTCTAAAAAAAAAACTACTATTCCCGAAGACGAGAGAAAACAAAAATAATCAAATGAGAGGACAAAAATTATGGCCTAACGAACGAAAAAAAAAAACAAGAAACACAAAAAAAGCGGACGAGCCCCCATTTATTACGATTCATCTAGGTTTAATCGTAACAAAAGAAAAATAAATAAATAAATATGACTCCCACGCCCAGTCGTCAGACCCGAAAGATTCAAATAACAACAAAAATCAAGAAAAACGATAAACGTTTTATTAAGATAAAAGAAATTGAACAATATGAAAGTTGAGTGTGGTCAAACAAAGTAACAAAAAATAAACCAATAGGTGTTATAATCTTCAGGAAAACCCAAGGCCCAAAATAACAAACCAAAACAGATAATAAATAAATTAGACAAACTAACTTCCCTCAAAGTATCCAAAATCAAAATACAACAACTTATCCTCCATACTCTAACAAAACAGAACGAACGGAATTTCAAAAGAAAAGGGCAGGTCAACCCTACAAAGAACACCACTGAAAATGAAGACAAAAAGTATCTAACATATAAGCTGCTACAACAATGGTCTGACGGCTGGAGAGGAGACAGGAGAAGTGAGACCGGCCCGGAATCACAACAACTCGTCTTCTGGAAACGGAAGCACTGTTTTAAACCCACATAAAGGGGTGGAGCCAGCTCACAGCTAATCAAAACAAACAACAAAATAAACACACAAAGAAATAACAATGACAGAGAAAAAAAAATACAAACAATATACAAACTCAAAACATTATACGAAATTACATAATTCCGTAACACTGGTCAACTTCATGTCATTTGTAAATATCCTTTCCTCTTATTCAGACCTGCAACACATTCCAAAAAAAGTTGGGACAGGAGCAATTTAGGGCTAATAATGAGGTAAACTGGTTAAATAATGATGTGATTTGAAACAGGTGTTGTCAACAGGTGATTGTAATTATGATTTGGTACAAAAGCAGCATCCAAGAAAGGTCTAGTCCTTTAGGAGCAAAGATGGGCCGATAATCGCCAGTTTGCCAATAAATACGTGAGAAAATTATTGAAATGTTCAAAAACAATGTTCCTCAAAGAAAGATAGGAAGAGATTTGGATATTTCACCTTCAACAGTGCATAACATAATTAAATGATTCAAGGAATCTGGAGGAATTTCAGTGCGTAAAGGACAAGGGCGCAAGCCTAAGCTGAACAACCGTGATCTCCGATCCCTCAGGCGGCACTGCATCAAGAATCGTCATTCACCTATAAGCGATCTCACCACATGGGCTCAGGACTACTTTGGCAAACCTTTGTCATGTACCACAAAACGTAGTTACATCCACAAATGCCAGTTAAAACTGTACTGTGCCAAAAGGAAGCCCTATGTTAACAGTGTTCAGAAGCGCCGTCGACTTCTCTGGGCTCGGAGGCATCTGGGATGGACCATCACACAGTAGAAACGTGTACTGTGGTCAGATCAATCAGTATTTCAGGTATTTTTTGGGCGGAATGGACGCCGTGTGCACTGGAACAAAGAAGAAAAGGATTATCCAGACTGTTACCAGTGTAGGAAACCTGGCTGGACAATCAGAACACACATACCTAAACTCCCAGACAAGTTGGCGCTTTCTGGAATTAACTCCCTTATCTCCTGAGACCATAAAACCAGGATCTAGCGAAGAAGACTCCTTTTTTGTCATTTTAAAAAGAAACAGAACTCATACTCCCGAATTCTAATTTACGTGGCGCCAGAAGAAGACTTTTACGACCTCGGGTTTCTGACAAGGAGGAAAAAAAAAAACGCACCCCTTTTTTCTGGAATGCACCTTTTCTGTTGCGCTCTCTAACAAGACAAAGAAAACGCCCTGCTCAGGAATTATATTAAAAAAAAGACAAATTATACTAAGTTCTGCTATTGAAACAATATACTCGAAAAAAAACACTATATACAATATATCTATACGAAGAATGTGTTTTTGTGACATGAAAGCTTGTTGCGTTATTTTGAACTTATAGTAATCTTTTTCCAAGTCTTGTATAACTTTACTTGATGACGAGATGTCAGTTCACATGCTCGAGGTGATTATTTAGAATTCGGGATCGTTTAATCAATGCAGTTAACCGAGTAATATCATTTGTATTCATATGTACTTTTGGCTATGCAAAGTTACGTGGTGTTTGGTTTCGTCAGAAAGATAATTTCATGAATTATATTATGGTGTGAATGAGAATGATCTGTTTTTATCAATGCATGAGTACCATACGAATAGAAATCTGCTGTTGAATAGTTCTTAATGTGACAAAACAACTGAACAGATAATGTATGAACAAAACGCAGCTGTGCGGGGCGGAGCTGCGCCCCACAGGAACACTTGCGATTGGATCAAACGCCCCACAGGAAGAATCCGATTGGATCAGGCACCCGTGGGCGGATCCCAAATCGGCCCGTTAAAAACCAGATGCACAACTGTGAAAGTTGGTTGTTGTTGGAAACTGAAAAGGAGAGCTCACGCTCAACTTGCTCGTCTCTCGTGTGCTCACGCGCTGCAAAGTGCTTCTTGCCATTAACATCACGGCCGAGCATTGCAACTGAGACCAAGACTCAGTTAAACTTCGAGAGAACTTTAACATCTGAAGCTAAAGACCTGAACCGACTTCCTGAGGGCGTCATCACGTCAGAACGGAGACGACCAACCACTGAAGAATACCCTCGTGACACGACCTCCCAAGCCGCCAATCCGCACACGGTCCGTCTCAAACTGGGAAGGAACTGAATTCAACTGAGAGCAGAGAGACTCTTTGAACCGAAGGAAAGCCTGAACTCAACCGAAAGCAAAAAGAACAGTAAGGCAAACAAATTTCTCTTGAATCTGTTGAAACTGGTGTTTATCTTTTAAGAGTAAAGATAAGAGTTCCTGCGTGTGATTTCCCTCAGGTTGAAACGAGCATTAAAACCTAAGACTCTCTTCAGATCAAAAGAACTCATTACCTGTGTGTATGTATGTTTAAATCGTCTGTTTTGTGTTGTCTAGTGTGGTAGTATGTTAGAATAGTGAATAAACTTTGATTTTATTAAGAAATCTCTTGTCTGTGCTATGTGATTTTGCAAATCGTAATTATTTGCCAAAAAGATCGCGTTTTACCTAAGCTCATAAATCTGAGAACTAAGTTAACTATTTGGTTATTTTAATCGTTGGCCGCGAGTAAAATAAACAAAATTGTTAAGAGATAACTTGCTGATATTAATGCTTGCTGGACAAGTCGTTAATAAGGTATAAGTTGGATGTTCTGATTAATATCCATTAATCGTATGACCATCGACTCGTAAGAGTGATTCCCTAAAAGCTAAAATAAAATTAATATGTGGTTAGAATACTACACCAGCAACAAGTCCAAAAGCCAGGGTCTGTCATGGTATGGGGTTGTGTCAGTGCCCTTGGCAAAGGTAACTTGCACTTCTGTGATGGCACCATTAATGCTGAAAAATACATAGAGATTTTGGAGCACAATATGCTGCCTTCAAGAAGACATCTTTTCCTGGGACGTCCATGCATATTTCAACAAGACAATGCAAAACCACATTCTGCACACATTACAAAGTCCTGGCTGCGGAGGAAGTGGGTACGGGTACTTGACTGGCCTGCCTGTAGTCCCGACCTGTCTCCAATAGAGAATGTGTGGCGCATTTTGAAGCGCAAAATACTGAACCCGTACTGTTGCCCACCTTAAGACTTGTTTGCAGGAAGAATGGGGCAAAATTACACTTGAAACACTTCATCACTTGGTGTCTTCAGTCCCTAAACGTCTTTTAAGTGTTGTGAAAAGCAATGGCAACATTACAAAGTGGTAAATGCTTTACTGTCCCAACTTTTTTTGAAATGTGTTGAAAGAACCAAAATTGGAATACGTGTTTATTAAAAAAAAACAAAAAAAAAACAAAGTTCATGAGGAACACATTAAATAATGTGCTGTTGTATTGTTTTCAATGTAATACAGGTCAAAGATAATTTAACAAAGTACTGTTTTCAGTTTGATTTTAATTTAACATACTGTCCCAACTTTTTCTGATTTGGGGTTGTAAAAATAAAACATTATATAGATTGATTCCTATTATTAAAGCAACTGTTAATGTTTTTCAGTCAAGAGTAGTGAGTGATTTTTCTCTTTGGCTGTGTCCGAAATCGCATACTACTTGTGTAGGTACTACATTTGAATTCAAACGTACTTCTCGACCGTTAAAATAGTACGTTCTATATAGTATGAATGAGGGTAGTATGAATGGAATTCGGACGTACTACATCCGCCATGTTCATGTTGTCACATGTCATGCGTCGTCACAACAGCGCGAACATCAGCAATGTTGCTAGTAATTATTACCGCTTTTATCTGCTTTTTAACGTTGATTGGATCAACAGCTCAGAGGAGGCATAGGTCAGCTTCTCGCAGATCATGCCTTCGTCCACAGCTTATAAAATATTTATCAAATAATGCAAGTATAATCACCAATTTAGCTTGCACGTTTTACCTCAGAATAAAAAGACACGTCTATGAACACCGTGACGAAGGCTGATTTGGAGCAACGAAATAAAGTAATTTATTGTTATGAATGAATACAAATAAAAATACACAGGACAAAAAAAAGACACATGAATCAATGAATAAAGTTGAATGAATGCATACACATACATACATGCGTAGAGAGAGAGAATGAATAGAAACAAAAACCTTTTACAGCCGATTCACGAAGTAATCTCATCGATTTACAACGTTTAAACTTTAATAAATCAGCAGTTTACTTTGATTATTTTAAACAAGTGCAATTAAACCACAATAAACAACGTTTGTCCCTGAGGTACTTGCACTTGCAAACAGCCGCGTCGCCGCCTTCCGCCATTTTTCAAATATGACGCCTCCTCTCCCGTGGCCTCATGGGATAGTAAAGTGTCCATCGTATGCCTACTACAGAATTCGGGTGGAAGTAGTAGGTCATCCGGGTAATTCTCGCCTACTGTTTTTCGAATACTATGAATTCGGACATACTACTCGCCTCGCATACTGTTTTTCGCATACTATATAGTAGGGAAGTATGCGAAGCCTTTGTGTTTTATTAACATTAAAGGAATAATTATCCCCTAAATAAAAAGGGTTTTATTTTTATGCCATCATTTACCCTCTCAAAAATTGCTTTAAACAAAATACCATCTTTTGTGTTCAGCACAAGAAAGAACTTAATACAGGTTTGGGACAACATGCGAGTTAGTAAATAATGACAGAAATACAATTTTTAGGGTGAACTATCCCTTTAATTACAGTCGGCAACATGTTCAGTACTGCCCCTTTAAGACATGCACGCGTCTAATATACAGACACGCATCCCTTTTCTCTCAGTTATTTACTTTTATTTTAGACATAACCAACCCAGTCTATACATAAACCTTGTGTGTTTTGACAGTATTAGCGCAAAAGATAACTTAGTTCAGTAATCAGGCGCTGTTTGACAGGCTGTCGCGTGCTGTACGATACTATGATATTTCTTCAAAAGTAGATTGTGGAGAGATTTTTATCGCGCACCCCTACTTTCATGTATGATGAAATTATGATGTAACAGTTTGCTGTTTGTGGTGATGCTGATATTGCACAGATGATGCTAAGAGCCAGTTTGACTGATTTACAGTAATGCAGGATGTTACACTGTAAAATGGACTGATTGTTGTTACTGCAAAAAAATTTGCAGAAATAATCTCAAGATAATTAATGTAGCCTATATATGTTTTTATTCTTGTTTGTTTTTATTTGATGCTCTTGTGCTGTTACATCGCACATATTTCTGCTTTATTGAAGTGTTCATGGTTAAATATTTTGTATTTTAAATATAGTACCTATAGACGGCATTATATATTTTTTTTAATCTGTCAGTCTCCTGATAAGATGTGAGTGATATCTGAAGTGTGATCTGAATTCAGTGTTTTTCTGAAGACTGTAGGGCTCTGCTTCTCTGATACTCGGGAGCTACAGATGATCTTATACTGAGAGATTGTCTAAACATTTAATTCCTTCAGCTTTTGCTTGTTTATAAACCGCTGTTAATACCAGGAAATGCAACACAATATTTTCAGTTGAAATGTATTAGTATTAAAGAAATAAAATGCTGAGTGTAACTAAATCTGTTGTGTGTTTAATTCAGTATATGAGACTTTACACTGATCTATATTGAGTTAAAACTCTTTATTTGATAATTTCAGTTATTGATGATGAAAAGATAAGTTCAATTCAAAGGAAAAGCGTGTTTATATGTACCATGTTTACATTAGATTTAATGAACAAATCAAATATTTTATTCTGATCAAATTTGCATATAAATATCAGTCTAAAGGAAACCCACAATATAATTTTTTTTTCATTTTAAACACTAATACAGTATAAAACACAGATATGGTCAATTACATTTAGAAAGAAATTGTGTAACAAATAACTGTAAAGGTCCAGTGTTTGTATCTGGATCAGATTCAATTCAATGATGCTTTAAAAACTGGCACAAAAGTGAGATGGATGACCTGATGCTGAATTGCAAAACGTGGGGATTATTTGGGATCATTCTGATCCATATTAAACTTTTGAACAACTGCACCTAGACGACTTATAAGTAATTAGCCTATAAAGGATACAATAAAATTGCTTCTTGTTCCTAGGAAACCATTAATACTGTATTAATTAATTTTCTGTTTGTGAATAATTTGTGAATGTGAATTATAATAATTTAAATCCTCAATTTAAGGAAATAGCTGGGAAAGCGCTGTTTCATGCTCATCCTCCAGGTGGCGCTCCAGCAGATTCATCTTCTCTGTTCAAGGCTCTTGCTCCTCCTGCTGGAAACACACATTTCAGTATTTTATAACGTGATAAATAAGAAATAAAAACACAAAATTATTATAGTATGTAGGGCTGCACAATTAATAGAATTTCTAATCGTGATTACGATTATGGATGCCACAATTACGTAATCGTTCAATGCCGCAATTATAAAAAAATAAAATAAATAAACTAAATAAAATAAAAAATGGCCACTTGCATTACTCTTTAAGAGGTGTTTGCAGCGCAGGGTGGGGGGTGTGTCAAGATGGCGCCTTGAACACACGTGCGTTTGTGAGGTCTACAGTCCCAGTCTGTTTTTTTAATAGTTTTAGTGATACGTAAGAGATTATATTGGGAAATTGTCTTTCTTAATGACTTTATTTTTGTAAACAACAACAATGGGAGGGTCTGAAAAGAGAAAAAGTTTAAAGAAGTCCGGGAAAACAATGTTGAGTACTCCCACTGCTAATGTTGATAGAAGTCTACAAGCAATGGCGCGTCCTGACAGTGCTTCTTCAACCGATGTACTGAAGGATAATCTTCACAATTACTTTGAAGATAACGCTGATTCTGAGATTATGCTGATGGAGGAGGTAATTCCACCGCTTTCCGACACTCCGTGTAATTCTCCGGCTGGTAAAGTTCGAAGAACAGATAGAGCAACGTTAGACGTAGCAAGTATTTCTACACAACTCTTTGAGCTCTCTCAGTTGGTGAAAAACAGATCAGACGGATTGGAAAAGTTGATTGGCAAAAACACGCGGATCAAAGATTTCAAAGAAAAGATTTCTCTTTTCTCTCCCCTTTTTCAACGTTGTTGTACTTTTATGGTTCATCTAGTTCTAGCTATATAAAGGGATTGTTATCCTCATCCCTCTTTTTTAAGCTTCTGACCAGTTGGGTTCTCTGTTACAGTGATACTTAATTTTTATACTTGTTCTTAGGTCTTGTTCCGTTGTTGAGTTTTATATATTTTATTTATTTAATCTTTTTCTATTATTTCTTTAAATTGCAGAGGGCTACGTAACATTCTTAAGCGTAAGGCAGTCTTTTTGTATCTTAAACGTTTTAACACAGACTTTTGTTTTCTACAAGAATCTCATTCAACTGTACAAGATGTCAATTTATGGAGGTCACAGTGGGGGTTAGATTTGTGGATGTCTCATGGAAATGAACATTCTGCCGGAGTTTGTGTTTTAAAAAATCTTTTTAGTGGAAAGATTTTGTTTTCTGATTGCGATGCTAATGGTCATTATATATTACTTGCTTTACAGTTTGCAAGTTTGACGTATATTATTGCCAATATTTATGGATATAATTCATCAAAAGATACGTTTTTTTTTTTTTTTTTGATAATTTAGGAACTCGTATAAATTGTATGTTATCTAAATTCCCAAAATCTTCATTAATTTTGGGTGGTGATTTTATTGTAGTTTTGAATAATACCATAGATAGATGGCCTCCTCAACCCATTAATGCTACTTCTGATTATTTGTTATCCTTTTATGCAAAAATTTTCTGTTATTGATGTGTGGCGAGAAACACATTCCTTGCAAAATGTTTACTTGGAACAATAATTCACTTTCTAGTCAATCGCGTCTTGATTTTTGGTTAACTTCAGTAGAATTATCAAATATTAAGGCAGATATAGTTCCCTCTCTGTTTTCTGACCATAAGGCCATTTTTATTTGTGTTCCACTTGTATCTTCTACTTCCCTGAGTACAAGGTCCTCATATTGGAAACTTAATATTTCAATTCTTCTTCATTATGAAGTTCAAACTAAAATTGACAACTTGATTTGTTTTTATTGTGATAAAAGCTAATAAAGAAAATAACTTTTGCAGTAATTGGGAATTTCTTAAATTTGAAATGGGAAAGTATTGTCGGAAATATTGTAGTTTGTTAGCAAAAACTAGAAAAAATAATGAAGACCAAATTATGGCTAGAATCACTGCTTTATCACATAAAAAAAATTGAAGATCTTACGGATTCAGAGAGAATTGAGCTCATAGATCAGAAACATCAATTGGAGAATATCTATAAACAGAAAGCTGAAGGTGTTTTCATCAGATCTCGTCGAAATTGGTTAGAGGAGGGTGAGCAGAATTCTGCCTATTTCTTTAGGTTAGAAAGGCTGCGAGTTAAAAATTATATTCAGCAACTATGTATTGATGGAAATGTAACTGACGATTTTAAGGTAATTGCAGATTTTTGTGCCAGATTTTATAGTAACAAAAAGTAACAAATCCCCCGGAACCGATGGGCTATCTGCAGAGATTTATAAAGCTTTTAATCAAAAATTGGCTCCTTTTTTACATAAAATGTTTTTAGAGAGTATTGAAAAATCAACACTTCCTCCCTCTTTATATCAGGGACTAATAACTTTAATACCGAAGTCCAACAGGGATCCCCTTTTAATCAAAAATTGGCGTCTGATTTCTTTACTGAATACTGATTATAAAATGATTGCGTTAGTTTTGGCAAAGAGGATAAAATCTATTCTTAATAATATAATAGATGAGTGCCAATCAGGTTTTATACCACAAAGACATATATCTAATAACATATGCCTGATTTTAGATTTGGTGGATTACTCAGATCTTATTTTGACTGATAGCTTTATCCTCTTTCTTGATTATTACAAAGCATTTGATTGTTTAGAACATGAGTTTATGTTACAGGCCCTGCACAGACTTGGTTTTGGTAATTTTTTTTTTACAAATGTGTTAAGATGCTTTATAATGCAAACAGTTCTATTCGACTTTCTAATGGCACTTCTCCTAGATTTTCTTTAAAGCGAGGTGTTAAGACAAGGTTGCCCCATAATCCGTGTATCATTCGTCCTTTCAATTTTCAATTGATAAATGAAAATCAAAAAATGAAAATCTGATTGTTTTTTTTGTTATTTGATTTTGAATCAGAAACGAAAAATGAAAATTGTCTTGTATTTCATATTTTAAAATTTCGTTTTGGATCAAAAATACAAAATTGAAAAGGGTCCACAGGTCCGTGTAACGGTTTGCAGTTCTTTGTTCAATTTGCAGCATCAAAATTAACCAGATAAAATTTGGCTTCAAACTTTCATTTTTCGTTTTTTTCAAATACCTCACAAACGAATAATTGTCTCTCTGTTTGATTTTCCAGTCTACAAGTTTAGGTTGTGGCATCCGAATAAGATTTTTGAACAAACATAAAACATGACTTGTTATTCTGATTTTCCATTTTTTGTGTTTTGCGCTCGCCGTTGGTCCGTACCATTACTGCCGGGGGACGGAATGGGGGATTACTTTAAGCCTGCAGCGGACCCAGAGCGCTGCCGCTTTAATAAGATGCAATAAGTTATTGGCTACTGTGACTGTTAACTGTGACTTTACAGATTTTCTGTACGATGTGTGAGTGGAGTGCGCTTGATGATTACGAAAGTATAATCCGCAGGTTAGTAGAGGAACTGCAGCTGATACAACTCATTCATCTTTTGGCCTTCTTGTATGATGTGTGTCCACGCCCAATCGTTGACAATGACGCAGATTCCGTAGCTTCTTCTGTCAAGAGCGCGCACCAAGTGCAAATGCCTCTCCTGACATTTCTTCAGATCTTTTTTCTGATCTACTGGACTGCTTGTGCAATATTAACTTTTTTTTCTTTCTCATTACCCCTTTTCTTTCATATATCGTTCTGGTATTAAACACACCAGATAAGCAGATAAGGGATTACTAGAAACTATATTGGTGCTGGTTGGAGCTAGAGCACCTCTGTTTTAAACCTTTTGCTAACTCATCTGCAGCTTCTTTTCTAGAAATCCCTTCATGTGCTGGTACCCAATAGAATCTGGCTGTCCTTTAAAGGCATACCTATTTCTTTAATCAGATCTTTTCTGAGTGATTTCTGAGTGATTGTTGTTAATTATGATGCTGAAGCAGAACATATCACTACTATGTCATGCTTTGTTTAATCTACCGGTATGTTAATCTATGTTTATTCTTGGTCACAGTGTTTATCTTAAACCTTAGTTAAACACACCTGAAAAGAACAGAGACAGTGCTAGATCTTCAAATATAAATTAAAATGTATCTAACATGAGCATACATAAAAATGAGAAGTGTATTTATAGGTGAAGGTGAAGTGACATACTGCCAAGTATGGTGACCCATACTCGGAATTCGTGCTCTGCATTTAACCCATCCAACGTGCACACACACAGCAGTGAACACACACACAGCAGTGAACACACACACACACACACAGCAGTGAACACACACACACACACACAGCAGTGAACACACACACACACACACACACAGTAGTGAACACACACCCGGAGCAGTGGACAGCATTTATGCTGTAGTGCCCAGGGAGCAGTTGGGGGTTCGGTGTCTTGCTCAAGGGCACCTCAGTCGTGGTATTGAGGGTGGAGAGAGCGCTGGACATTCACTCCCCCCACCTACAATCCCTGCCGGCCCGAGACTCGAACCCACGACCTTTGGATTACGAGTCCGACTCTCTAACCATTAGGCCACGACTTCCACGATTTATAGAACATAAGGCACTTGCATTGGTAATTACACACAAAATATTGGATAAGAAGTAGAGATCACAGTCCTCTAATGGTTTAACAAATAAAAGGGGAACAAATGTGAGCACAGCTGTCATTTATAAGGCATGTGAAGGCATGACATTTGGTGGATGGATGGACTAAAAGGGCTTAGCACTTGCTCTAAAGATGCAGCACAGAAACAAAGAACACTTTTAAATATCACCTGATTTAGCTAGGAATCAGAATATTATTTGAAAACTACAGTGTGTTGGAGCAGGAATGTAACTAATCTCTGAACGTCTGTGGCCTGGATTAGACGGCATTTCTTAAATATTCCTGTTGTTCTTCATGGCTTATGTCCCCTTACCTTAAACATTCCCCTATAAACATAAAACAACTTTATGCATTTTTTTTTGGTTTAACAAAAATATGAATAAAATAAATAAATAAAACATCATTCTGTATAAACTTGTTTCCCCATGGGGACCTAATTTAGGTTCCTACGGAGACCCATGAGTCAGTGCTCATTAAAGTTGCAGTCCCCATCGGGATAGAAAAACCCGAACACACACACACAAAATATAGCCTATATATTCTCTCTCCATATGCGGAGGTTGACCAAACTGTTAGTGTAATCGTTTAACAACGCACATTAGATACCAGTCTTTTTAGGCAAGTATACCAGGTAATGAGTGTCACGTCATGAAATGTTTTTAAAACGACTGAAACTGTCTAACGTGATCACAATTTAATAAAAATATTGTAAGTTAGGCCTATTAATTGTAATGATTATTTCAAACAACGAATAAATTGATAAAGCGAGCAAACAACAAAGTAGCCTATCAAGGGAGCTTTTTGAAACTCCGAATCAGACCACTGTTTCGAAGCGCTTCAATCGGATCGCAAATCAGTTGTTTAAACGGGACTTTAAAGCCGGTATTGCAAATTATTTGATTCAAAACGGGACTTTAAAGTGCGTATTGCGAACAATTTGATTTAAACGGGACATTAAAGCAGGTCGAATCATTTGATTTAAACGGGACATTAAAGCACGTATCCTGAATCATTTGATTTAAACGGGACATTAAAGCATTAAAGGTCCCCCCGGCAAATCGCACCCTGCCTATACATAAAGCGGCAGCGCTCTGGGTCCGCTGCAGGCTTAAAGTAATCCCCCATTCCGTCCCCCGGCAGTAATGGTGGACCCAACCGCGAGCGCAAAACACAAAAAATGGAAAATCAGAATAACGAGTCATGTTTTATGTTTGTTCAAAAATCTTATTCGGATGCCACAACCTAAACTTGTAGACTGGAAAATCAAACAGAGAGACAATTATTCGTTATTTGAAAGAAACGAAAAATGAAAGTTTGAAGCCAAATTTTATCTGGTTAATTTTGATGCTGCAAATTGAACAAAGAACTGCAAACGGTCCGTGTAACGGTTTGCAGTTCTTTGTTCAATTTGCAGCATCAAAATTAACCAGATAAAATTTGGCTTCAAACTTTCATTTTTCGTTTTTTTCAAATACCTCACAAACGAATAATTGTCTCTCTGTTTCATTTTCCAGTCTACAAGTTTAGGTTGTGGCATCCGATTTTTGAACAAACATAACACATGACTTGTTATTCTGATTTTCCATTTTTTGTGTTTTGCGCTCGCCGTTGGTCCGTACCATTACTGCCGGGGGACGGAATGGGGGATTACTTTAAGCCTGCAGCAGACCCAGAGCGCTGCCGCTTTAATAAATTGCAATAAGTTATTGGCTACTGTGACTGTTAACTGTGACTTTACAGATTTTCTGTACGATGTGTGAGTGGAGTGCGCTTGATGATTACGAAAGTATAATCCACAGGTTAGTAGAGGAACTGCAGCTGATACAACTCATCCATCCTATTGGCCTTCTTGTATGATGTGTGTTCACGCCCAGTCGTTGACAATGACGCAGATTCCGTAGCTTCTTCTGTCAAGAGCGCGCACCGCCACCTACTGTTCCAAGTGCAAATGCCTCTCCTGACATTTCTTCAGATCTTTTTTCTGATCTACTGGACTGCTTGTGCAATATTAACTTTTTTTTCTTTCTCATTACCCCTTTTCTTTCATATATCGTTCTGGTATTAAACACACCAGATAAGCAGATAAGGGATTACTAGAAACTATATTGGTGCTGGTTGGAGCTAGAGCACCTCTGTTTTAAACCTTTTGCTAACTCATCTGCAGCTTCTTTTCTAGAAATCCCTTCATGTGCTGGTACCCAGTAGAATCTGGCTTTCCTTTAAAGGCATACCTATTTCTTTAATCAGATCTTTTCTGAGTGATTTCCAAGGATTGTTGTTAATTATGACGCTGAAGCAGAACATATCACTACTATGTCATGCTTTGTTTAATCTATGTTAATCTATATTTATTCTTGGTCACAGTGTTTATCTTAAACCCTAGTTAAACACACCTGAAAAGAACAGAGACAGTGCTCAGCTAGATCTTCAAATATAAATTAAAATGTATCTAACATGAGCATACATAAAAATTAGAAGTGCATTTATAGAACATAAGGCACTTGCATTGGTAATTACACACACAAAATATTGGATAAGAAGTAGAGATCACAGTCCTCTAATGGTTTAACAAATAAAAGGGGAACAAATGTGAGCACAGCTGTCATTTATAAGGCATGTGAAGGCATGAGATTTGGTGGATGGATGGACTAAAAGGGCTTAGCACTTGCTCTAAAGATGCAGCACAGAAACAAAGAACACTTTTAAATATCACCTGATTTAGCTAGGAATCAGAATATTATTTGAAAACTACAGTGTGTTGGAGCAGGAATGTAACTAAACTCTGAACGTCTGTGGCCTGGATTAGACGGCATTTCTTAAATTTGGAATATACGCATATTCCTGTTGTTCTTCATGGCTGTATATTCTGTCCCCTTACCTAATGTGGGGAAGTCGTGGCCTAATGGTTAGAGAGTCGGACTTGTAATCCAAAGGTTGTGGGTTCGAGTCTCGGGCCGGCAGGGATTGTAGGTGGGGGGAGTGAATGTCCAGCGCTCTCTCCACCCTCAATACCACGACTGAGGTGCCCTTGAGCAAGACACCAAACCCCCAACTGCTCCCCGGGCGCCGCAGCATAAATGCTGTCCACTGCTCCGGGTGTGTGTTCACGGTGTGTGTGTGTTCACTGCTGTGTGTGTGTGTGTGTGTTCACGGTGTGTGTGTGTGTTCACTGCTGTGTGTGTGCACGTTGGATGGGTTAAATGCAGAGCACGAATTCCGAGTGGGTATGGGTAATCGCTTAACAACGCACATTAGATACCAGTCTTTTTAGGCAAGTATGAGTGTTACGTCATGAAATGTTTTTAAAACGACTGAAACTGTCTAACATGATCACAATTTAATAAAAATATTGTAAGTTAGGCCTATTAATTGTAATGATTATTTCAAACAACGAATAAATTGATAAAGCGAGCAAACAACAAAGTATCAAGGGAGCTTTTTGAAACTCCGAATGAGACCACTGTTTCGAAGCGCTTCAATCGGATCGCGAATCAGTTGTTTAAACGGGACTTTAAAGCCCGTATTGCGAATTATTTGATTCAAAACGGGACTTTAAAGCCCGTATTGCGAATTATTTGATTCAAAACGGGACTTTAAAGTGCGTATTGCGAACAATTTGATTTAAACGGGACATTAAAGCAGGTCGACTCATTTGATTTAAACGGGTCATTAAAGCACGTATCCTGAATCGTTTGATTCAAACGGGACATTAAAGCGCGTATCCCGAATCATTTGATTTAAACGGGACATTAAAGCATTAAAGGTCCCCCCCGGCAAATCGCACCCTATACATAAAGCGGCAGCGCTCTGGGTCTGCTGCAGGCTTAAAGTAATCCCCCATTCCGTCCCCCGGCAGTAATGGTACGGACCAACGGCGAGCGCAAAACACAAAAAATGGAAAATCAGAATAACAAGTCATGTGTTATGTTTGTTCAAAAATCGGATGCCACAACCTAAACTTGTAGACTGGAAAATGAAACAGAGAGACAATTATTCGTTTGTGAGGTATTTGAAAAAAACGAAAAATGAAAGTTTGAAGCCAAATTTTATCTGGTTAATTTTGATGCTGCAAATTGAACAAAGAACTGCAAACCGTTACACGGACCACAACAGAATCTGTTTTTAATATTTAATTGCTGGGTTGTGCGTCACCTGGAAATTTTTCTGCGAGCAAATAGGCGGGCTTGTGTACCCCCTGGCAGTTTTTCTGTTATTGTATTACACTATAATTGTTAATAAAGCTTAAAAAAAAGAAAAAAGTTAGCGACACTATGGCAGCGCTGGAGCCACACTCCACATTAATCATGGAATTGTTCAAAACCGGTATGACACACGCTGAAATTTCCTGCACACTGAAGCAGATGAATATTGTAGACTGCTCGGAAAGAAGCGTCAGAAGTTTTGTGTATCAAAACGAGCGTCTTCGTGTGATTTCCTATGAAACGCGCGTTATTGACGCGCTTTGGAGTCACCAAAAACGCGCGTTTTTGAACGCGGTTTCAGGATTTTTTTTATTCTAAACTTTGTTTAAGGATGATTCTCAACTATGTTATAAAATATATAACAAAATGATTTGATATACCATTTTGTTTTATGCAATATGTCTGTAAAAATTTCCATAAACTGGTTTTCCCATTAAACACAGTGTATCTATACTGTATCTAATTAGCATATTAATGTGTTGCTGTTGGGACAGCATGTTGAAAAAAGAATTGTCATAATGGGAGTAATAATTGGCCAGATGTTCATAACAATATACAGGTCCTTTTCAAAAAATTAGCATATTGTGATAAAGTTCATTATTTTCTGTAATGTACTGATAAACATTAGACTTTCATATATTTTAGATTCATTACAACACAACTGAAGTAGTTCAAGCCTTTTATTGTTTTAATATTGATGATTTTGGCATACAGCTCATGAAAACCCAAAATTCCTATCTCAAAAAATTAGCATATCATGAAAAGGTTCTCTAAACGAGCTATTAACCTAATCATCTGAATCAACTAATTAACTCTAAACACCTGCAAAAGATTCCTGAGGCTTTTAAAAACTCCCAGCCTGGTTCATTACTCAAAACCGCAATCATGGGTAAGACTGCCGACCTGACTGCTGTCCAGAAGGCAGAAAACAGAAAACAGAAAAACTGCCAGGGGGTACACAAGCCCAACTAATTTGCTGTGACGCACAACCCAGCAATTAAATATTAAAAACAGATTCTGTTGTGTGGACCCTTTTCAATTTTGTATTTTTGATCCAAAACGAAATTTTAAAATATGAAGTACAAGACCATTTTCATTTTTCGTTTCTGATTCAAAATCAAATAACAAAAAAAACAATCAGATTTTAATTTTTTGATTTTAATTTATCAATTGAAAATGGAAAGGACGAATGATACACGGATTCCCCATCTCCCCATATCTTTTTTTAATAGCTACACAATTTTTATGTTTCCATATTAAAGAGAGCCCTGTGAAGGGAATTTCTGTAGCTGGATTGGAATTAATTATTAGCCAATTGGCTGATGATATGGCATTGTTTTTAAGGGATGCCTCTCAGATCCCAATTGCCTTAAAGTCTCTTTTATCTTTCTCAAATGCATCTGGCCTTCTGCTTAATATTAATAAATGTGAGTTACTTCCAATTAAAAAATGTGCTGCATCTTCTATCTGTAATATTCCCATTTAAGAGAATGTCACATATTTAGGAGTCAAAATAATTAAAGATTCTAAACTAAGATTCAGGAGAATTCAGGAGAATTTTAACCCAATTATGCAAAAAACAAAACAAAAAAAATTAATCTTTGGTTATTAAGAGATCTGTCATTGAAAGGAAGGACTTTGCTTACTAAAGCTGAGGGTATCTCTAGATTATTCTATGCTGCTCATTCCTTATTTGTAGATAGACCAACCTGTAAGTTAATTGATGTAATGTTACGTAAATTTCTTTGGAAAAATAAAACTCATTATATTAGAAAATCTGTTATTTTAAATTCTTACAATAAAGGTGGCTTAAATTTTATTGATTTTGATTCTCTCAATAACACCTTAAAAATCAACTGGTTGAAACGCTTTCTCCAGAATCAGTCTTGTATTTGGAATGTATTCAATGTAATCCCTCGATATGTTTTTTCACAATTAGGTGGAATTAACTCTATTAATGTGTAATTTTTCCATTAGTAAACTCCCTATCAAACTTTCCAATTATCATCAGCAAATGCTTTTGGCTTGGAAACTTATTTATAAGCATAATTTATCGCCACACAACTTTTTTATTTGGAACAACTGTAATATTTTACATAAGAGGAAATCCTTGTTTTTAGAAAATTGGTTCAGTAATGGAGTGATGTTAGTGAACCAGTTGTTTGATAATGATGGTAATTTGTTTAATTATTCTGATTTTATTTTAAGATATAATTTTCCTGTTTCGAGAAAATAATTTAATACAGTTTTAAAGGCCATCTCTTTGGAAATTTGTATGCTTTTTAGAAATAATAACAGTGGCTCATTGATTTCTGTTTGTCCTCCCACTCCCGAATCCACTGTGGTTGGTTCTGTTTGTTTCTCTGTTAAAAAATCCAATCACAAAATTAGGTCTTTATTTTTGGACCTTGTTACTTGTATTTCTTCCTCCATTTCCTATTGGAACAACCTTTTTGATGATATTAAGTGGGCATATGTTTGGTCACTTCCTCAGATTTTTATTTTTTTTTTACAAATAGCCTAAAGTTAAAGAAATATCTTATAAAATAATTCACAGGTTTTATCCTGTCAAGCAGTTTTTACAGAAATTTAAAAGTGACATTGATATATCTTGTTCTTTCTGTGAATTTTCTTCTGAAACTGTAGCTCATTTGTTTTTGGAATGTCCTTGTGTTCAGTCTTTTTGGAATAATCTTAATGCTTTGATTGTCCAAAATGTTTTTTATGATTTCTCTTTGTGCTATAAACACATTCTTTTTGAGTTTTATGTTAAAGATAAGAATCTATTTAATGCAAGTGTTTGTATAAACCTTCTGTTATTTATTGTAAGGTTTTATGTCCATAAATGTAAATATACTAAATGTAAACCCCACTTTAATATCTTCAAAAAAGAATTGAAATTGTATTTAAATACAATATCAATGTCTGTTAACAAGAAAGCGTTAAAAACTTAAAGAATTTGTGCTAAATTAAAATTTTTCCCTTATTTGTATCTTTATTTGTATGCCCTCTATCTCTCTTTTTTCTGCCAAATTTAAAGTACTCACATTTCGATCTATTAATCCATGTTTTTTTTTTTTTTTTTTATTATTATTGAAAGGTACTTTGTTATTTTGTACATACTGTTCTTTTCTGTTTGTTTTCCATTATACTGTATTCTTTATTATTTTTGGAATTAAAAAAAAAAAAAAACCCAAACACACTGGATAAAAGACATTTTGTTTAACTGATAGTCGTTGTCACTCTGTTGTGCATGATAGCTATAAACGCCAAACGTGTCAAAAGCGAGCTATGCGTTTATTACAGTGACCAGTCGTGATCACGCGCTAAACAACGCTGTGAAATCCAGTAAGAAGCACTCGAGTTCAGCGCACAGTTCTCCAGAACAAATCACCTCTCTTTCATTTAAACTAGTTTAAAGCCAAATAAATCGGAGCTGTTATTCTCATCAACACTGATGCAGAAACAGTGCAACAACGATCCAGAAGACGTTTCAATCCACAAATCACCCACATTTACCATAGTTTTACTGTAGTAACACTAATGCTAACAATGGTACGGTGGCAGAAAAGTAGGATATTCCTATTGAATATTATTATATTATTAATATACTAAATACACGCTAAAAAAAACACTGGGTTAAAAACAACCCAAATTGGGTTGTTTTTAACCCAAGGGCTGGGTAAGTATGTTAAAGGAGTAATGGAATATAATTACATTATTTTGTTAATTATTCTATCAGTTGATGTGGATTTGTAATTGACAATGTCTTTAGGCTAGGGCTGCAACAACTAATCGATAAAATCGATTATTATCGATTATGAAAATCATCGACAACGATTCTCATTATCGATTAATCGGGTCTGCCCACAGTGTACGTCCAACTTCAGCTGGTTAGTCAAATTACGGCACTGAATAATGCATTTCTATGGACAAAATGCATCTAAAAATAGTGGAGGAAACAGAATGAGATTCTGCCGGAGAAGCACGTGATCTGCTGCCCAAAACATGATAATTCTTTATTTTAAGCTTTAAGTTAATGCATAAGAGTAATGGCTTGCCCTGTCAGGCGCTTTGACAGATGCGTGTGCGTCCTCAGCGCAAAAACGTTCAGTTTACGGTCATATCCTTATCTATAAATGCCACAAATTCACGCGAGCATTTCCATTTTTGCATAAAGGTCCGTCCTGACAGTCTGTGTTAAGTTTAAAATACCGAATGAGCGCCGGCGCGGCGGGCGCGCGCACGCGCGTCAGACGGACAGAACACAGTAGAGAGGGAGACAATTAATAGGCTTTTCAGCGCAAACATATCCATTGTGCTGAATTGTCTGTTGTTGAAAGTTAATTTAAGGTTTAAAGTAAATTAAAATATTTTATGAGAGTAGGAACTTTAAAGGGATAACAGCGTGTAATTGTCTGTCTGAATATAATGAGACTCTCCATAACGGCCTTTTACAGGATAAAGAAATGACGAGGTGACTGTGATCAAAGTAGTTCCTGCAGAACATTACTCTTACCTGTTGGTTAACACTGAGTTTGTGTTTTTATTCGTCTTTATTATTATCTTTATTATTTTAATTTTTAATAGAGGTTTAAACTATATTCAATTTTTACAATGCTTAACAAATTTATGTAAGTTTAACAATGTGTTTATGTAAGGTTTGTGCCATTGCTGCTCTAAAGTAACAGTATTGGTGATAACCAAAATCATTTTTCGGCTTTCTGTACTGGTTAGTACTCCAATATGTGTAAGCTCTTTAGTAACAGTAGTAGGCTATTTTTAATGCTATAATATCATTATTGCTGTTATCTATGAAAGAAAACCAGAGCACTTATTTTTTTTGGTATTTTTTATTTGAGTATTTTTTTTTCGCGATACCCAATTGCAGTCAAAAAGTACATAAACAATACCAGCAAGAATGCAAGCTGTTATGAGGACATTTTTTATTATTATGTCCAATAAATGACAATAACATTTTTAAATTTAAACAAATTTTTGACAAATTTCTAAAATATGTTTTCTCTTTATTATGATAAGTGGTCTAATAAATTAAGCACTGTATGTTTTCATAGCATTCAGTTGTCACGTTTGTTTGTAGAACATTGGGCAGAATGTGGAATAGTGGTTTTTTTGGTCAATATTTTTAATCCGATTAATCGATTAATCGAAAGAATAATCGGCCAACTAATCGATTATCAAAATAATCGTTAGTTGCAGCCCTACTTTAGGCTACTGTTTTTCAATGGAAACACCATAGAAACTATATAGTTAGGCTACTTTTTTACCATGGTAATGAGGTGCTGTACTTTTGGTTATGTATAAAATATGAGGCTGTTATAGTTTTCACAATGGTACTGTCAAATGTACATCTGCATCCCAACTCAAGCTCCTGCTCCTCTGAACTCAAGCTCCTGAGCTAATGTGCATTTCTAAGAGACCAAACTTGTAATATTACATGTTCAGTGCTACCAAATCAGGTACTGGTGCCACTGCTCTTGAATGTTAGGCTACGTCCACACGAAGCCAGATCTCTCCCTATCCAATCTTTTTTTTTTTTTGCCTCAAATTCCGTAAACACGGAGTCGTCTCAGGAAATATCTGCGTACACACGGAATCACTGATACCGACTGAAAACGATGTAGTACACATGCCAGACCAATATGTGGCGCTGTAATTCTGCCACAGACATACACAAAAAACAGAGAAGAAGACTTGGACCATGTGCGTAAACCTTGCGCGCTGAATACAAACTAACACACAAATATTGGAAGATTTTGCTTTAATAAAACTAATGAGCTCAGTAGGTTCTGCAGCACGAACACAGGCACGTAGTCTGACATTGTTGTTGTCGCTGTTATGTGATGTAGCAGTGTCTGATTAGGGGCGAGACGTGGGTTGATGACGTCATCGTTTCAGAAAATATACGGATTCGACGTCCACACGAAAACGTGAAAACGGCGGTTTCAAATTTATCCACCCTGGGACCCGGTTTCAAAAATGATCGGTTTCACTCTTCGAAAACGCCGGATTCGTGTGGACGAAACGCCTATACGGTAAAAAATGTATGCGTATACAGCAAAACGCGTCTTTGTGTGGACGGGGCCTTAGTCTGGAGCCCTGATAATATAAATTGCACTGTAAAACGTTACTGTAATTTGAAATTTTGTCTGTTTAATTGTAAATGAAATATACAGTGGGTACGGAAAGTATTCAGACCCCCTTAAATTTTTCACTCTGTTATATTGCAGCCATTTGCTAAAATCATTTAAGTTCATTTTTTTTCTCATTAATGTACACACAGCACCCCATATTGACAGAAAAACACAATTGTTGACATTTTTGCAGATTTATTAAAAAAGAAAAACTGAAATATCACATGGTCCTAAGTATTCAGACCCTTTGCTCAGTATTTAGTAGAAGCACCCTTTTGATCTAATACAGCCATGAGTCTTTTTGGGAAAGATGCAACAAGTTTTTCACACCTGGATTTGGGGATCCTCTGCCATTTCTCCTTGCAGATCCTCTCCAGTTCTGTCAGGTTGGATGGTAAACGTTGGTGGACAGCCATTTTTAGGTCTCTCCAGAGATGCTCAATTGGGTTTAAGTCAGGGCTCTGGCTGGGCCATTCAGGAACAGTCACGGAGTTGTTGTGAAGCCACTCCTTCGTTATTTTAGCTGTGTGCTTAGGGTCATTGTCTTGTTGGAAGGTAAACCTTCGGCCCAGTCTGAGGTCTTGAGCACTCTGGAGAAGGTTTTTGTCCAGGATATCCCTGTACTTGGCCGCATTCATCTTTCCCTCGATTGCAACCAGTCGTCCTGTCCCTACAGCTGAAAAACACCCCCACAGCATGATGCTGCCACCACCATGCTTCACTGTTGGGACTGTATTGGACAGGTGATGAGCAGTGCCTGGTTTTCTCCACACATACCGCTTAGAATTAAGGCCAAAAAGTTCTATCTTGGTCTCATCAGACCAGAGAATCTTCAGGTGTTTTTTATCAAACTCCATGCGGGCTTTCATGTGTCTTGCACTGAGGAGAGGCTTCCGTCGGGCCACTCTGCCATAAAGCCCCGACTGGTGGAGGGCTGCAGTGATGGTTGACTTTCTACAACTTTCTCCCATCTCCCGACTGCATCTCTGGAGCTCAGCCACAGTGATCTTTGGGTTCTTCTTTACCTCTCTCACCAAGGCTCTTCTCCCCCGATAGCTCAGTTTGGCCGGACGGCCAGCTCTAGGAAGGGTTCTGGTCGTCCCAAACGTCATCCATTTAAGTATTATGGAGGCCACTGTGCTCTTAGGAACCTTAAGTACAGCAGAATTTTTTTTGTAACCTTGGCCAGATCTGTGCCTTGCCACAATTCTGTCTCTGAGCTCTTCAGGCAGTTCCTTTGACCTCATGATTCTCATTTGCTCTGACATGCACTCTGAGCTGTAAGGTCTTATATAGACAGGTGTGTGGCTTTCCTAATCAAGTCCAGTCAGTATAATCAAACACAGCTGGACTCAAATGAAGGTGTAGAACCATCTCAAGGATGATCAGAAGAAATGGACAGCACCTGAGTTAAATATATTAGTGTCACAGCAAAGGGTCTGAATACTTCGGACCATGTGATATTTCAGTTTTTCTTTTTTAATAAATCTGCAAAAATGTCAACAATTCAGTGTTTTTCTGTCAATATGGGGTGCTGTGTGTACATTAATGAGGAAACAAAATGAACTTAAATGATTTTAGCAAATGGCTGCAATATAACAGAGTGAAAAATTTAAAGGGGTCTGAATACTTTCCGTACCCACTGTAGCTTTAGTAAACCATTTTTTCTTTTCTTTTTCTTTTAGTAGGCCTATAACATTATTATACCATGCATAATTTTTACCTTTTTTTGTTTAAAGAAGAAACCAAACCAATGTATAGTTGACATTTGAGCCTCAATGCTATAGAAAAGCCATAAAAGTTCAGGAAGAGTGTTTTCAGCCTTTTTTTAAAAATATATATTTAATATAAAAATATGGCATGCAGCTTCATACAATGGCATACATCTGTTCAAAATAATCGTTATTAATAATCGCAATTACAATTTCAAGGGAATAATCGACAATTATGATTTTTGTCATAATCGTGCAGCCCTAATTTGACTGTGTTAATGAGTGAATCACTGAATCATTTATTCAACCGATTCATTCAAACGACTGATTCATTCAGGAACAGCGCATTTGACTGTGTTAATTAGATTAGATTAGATTAGATTAGATTAGATTAGATTAGATTAGATTAGATTCAACTTTATTGTCATTATGCAGAGTACAAGTACAGAGCTAATGAAATGCAGTTAGCATCTAACCAGAAGTGCAAGAATATAGTGTTTTATATACATATAAGTGCAGAGTAAATGAAGATATGATTTACAGAATGTACAGTGGAATTGCTATATACAGTATTGAGCAGAGTATAAACAGAATATAAATAGGAATGCAATGTAGGGATTGTATGTACATTATGAACAGAGCAATGTGGGATTATATATACACATTATGAACAGCAGAGACGTGAGAACAGTGGTAATAAATAAATAAATAAATACAGCTGGATGAGTGTGTGCAAGTATTGATAGAACAATGTATTCTATGCAAAATAACAGTAGTGCAATATTTTATAGAATTAGTTTACTGTGCTTTGTACAGTAACAACTTTAGACAGTTTATATTGTAATAACTTTAACAATGTGCAGACTGTGCAAAATATGAGTAGTGCAAATGCATGTGTGTAAAGTACCGTGACCAGTGCAGTAATAAGCAGGTGCAGTAGTTAGATTAGTGGTGTGGCGTTCAGAAGTGTCACAGCTTCGGGGAAGAAGCTCTTCCTGAGCCTACTAGTGCGAGAGCGTAGGCACCTGTAACGCCTGCCGGATGGAAGGAGGGTGAAAAGTCCATGGTTAGGGTGAGAGGCATCCTTGATGATGTTTCTTGCCCTGCCCAGACAGCGCTTATGATAAATGTTCTCAATGGAAGTTAACTGGGTGCCGGTGATCCGTTGAGCAGTTTTCACCACCCGCTGGAGTGCTTTGCGGTCAGATGCGGAGCAATTGCTGTACCATACTGAGATGCAGTTCGTGAGTATGCTTTCAATGGTACAGCGGTAGAATTCCACAAGGATCCTGGGATTCAGGTGAACTTTCTTAAGGCTCTTTAAGAAGTAAGGAGCCTTAAGCTTACTTCTTAAGGAAGTAAGCACTTGAGCTTTTTGACCAGAGTGGAGGTGTTATGGGACCAGGTGAGGACATCAGAGATGTGGATGCCAAGGAACTTGAAACTCGACACACGCTCCACTACAGCTCCGTTGATGTAGATGGGTGTGTGTGCATGACTCCTAGTCCGCCTGAAGTCCACAATGATCTCCTTTGTCTTCTGGGTGTTTAGTTCTAGATTGTTGGTGGCACACCACACAGCCGGGTGCTGCACCTCATCCCTGTAGGCTGATTCATCATCATCCTTGATCAGACCTACCACCGTGGTGTCATCTGCAAATTTGATTATGGTGTTGGAGCCATAAACAGGAACACAGTCATGGGTGAGTACAGGAGAGGGCTCAGTACGCAGCCCTGTGGCTCGCCGGTGTTCAGGGTGATGATGGAGGAGGAGAGGTTATCTAACTTAACGGACTGAGGTCTGTTAGTCAGAAAATCTAGAATACAATTGCAGATGGGTGTGCTGATTCCAAGCTGGCTGAGCTTGGAGATCAGCTTGGAGGGGATTACAGTATTAAATGCAGAACTGAAATCTATGAACAGCATTCTCACATGTGTGTTTTGACTGTCCAGGTGGGTGAGGGCAGAGTGAAGTGCTGTTGAGATGGCGTCCTCTGTTGACCTATTGTGGCGATAGGCAAATTGGAATGGGTCTAGTGTAGCAGGGAGACAGGATTTTAAGTGGGATGCAACCAGTTTCTCAAAACACTTGGCAATGATGGGGGTGAGTGCAACAGGACGGAAGTCGTTACGCACCGAGGCAGTGGAGTGTTTCGGTACTCGTACGATGGTGGAGGTTTTGAAGATAGTGGGGACAGTTGTTTGGGCCAGTGACAGATTGAAAATGTCCGTGAAGACCTCAGCTAGCTGCTCCGCACAGGCTTTAAGCACACGACCAGGTATTCCGTCAGGGCCAGCTGCCTTCCGTGCATTCACCTTACGCAGAGTGGAGTAGACATCTGATGTGGAGAGTGTGAGAGGCAGTTCACTGGGTTGATGCTCAGCTTTGAGTGAGATCTCCTTATTATTTTGATCAAAACGAGCATAAAAGTGATTGAGCTCGTCTGGGAGGGAGGCAGAGCTGGAGGGGGGCACAGAGTTAGGTGGTTTGTAATCTGTGATAGATTGTATGCCTTGCCACATACGCCGGGGGTCTGAAGAATTGAAGTGATCTTCAATCTTCTGTTTGTGTGTGAGTTTGGCCTGGCAGATACCCTTCCTCAGGTTGGCTCTGGCTGAGCTGTAAGCCTCCTGGTCTCCAGAGCTGAAGGCTGCATCTCTTGCTTTGAGCAGGAGGCGAACCTCTCTGTTCATCCAGGGCTTCTGATTGGGGAAACTTTAATTTTTTTGTGTGTGGTCACTCTGCTCACACAACTGTTGATGTGCTCCAGGACAGAGTTGGTATAAATGCCAATGTTAATCTGAGAGTTTGTGGTGGCCTGGGCAGCAAACTCACTCCAGTCTGTGTGCTGGAATTGATGTTGAAGAGTGGAGTCAGCACCTTCCAGCCAGATTTTAACAGTCCTTATTGTAGGTTTCACACATTTGATGACTGGGGTATACTGTACTTGGGGAGCAGGAACAAAGAGAGGTGATCAGACTGACCCAGGTGGGGGAGGGGTGTGACTTTGTAGGCATCACTCACATTAGTATAAACGTGGTCCAATGTTTTATGTCCCCTTGTAGTGCAGGAGACATTTTGATGAAATTTAGGGAGAACAGATCTAAAAGTGCAGTGATTGAAGTCCCCAGCAACGATAAAGGCTCCATCCAGGTGCAGGGTTTGTAATTTGCTAATAGCAGCACAAAGTTCTTTCATAGCCACATTAGCATTAGCGTCTGGAGGTACATAAACTGCAGCAGCAACAATGCAAGTAAACTCACGTGGTAGATAGAATGGCCTGCACTTGATAATCAGGAACTCCAGCTCAGCAGAGCAGTAGGTATCAACAATGACAGAGTCTTTACACCATGATTTATTTACATAAATGCATACTCCACCACCCTTGTTTTTACCAGAGGTTGCTGCTACTCTGTCAGCCCTGAAGAGAGAGCGTCCATCCATATGCACCACGCTGTTTGGGACATCGTTGCAGAGCCATGTTTCAGTGAAGAACATAACATTACAGTCCATAAGCCATTTCTGTGTGAGGGTCCAGATCTTTAGTTCGTCCATCTTGTTCATCAGAGACTGTACATTGGCAAGGAAGATGCTGGGCAGAGCTGGTCGATGTGGGTTTAGCCTTAGCTTAGCACGCAGCCCTCCACGCTTTCCCCGTATTTGTTTACGGTCTCGACGCCGAGCACTTCCGGCCGGTACGAGTGATCCGCTTGTCCGCGGTGATCTCAGTAGCTCCGGTGGGAGTTCGCTGAAGTCGAAAGGATGATCTAAAACTATGTTGGAACACTGTTTGTTGATGTCCAAAAGTGACTGTTTAGTATAGCTGTAGTTCGCATAACTGAATCGTGCGAACACGAGTGAAATAACCAAGGCAAGGCAAGGCAAGGCAAGTTTATTTATATAGCACATTTCATACACAGTGGTAATTCAAAGTGCTTTACATAAAAGAAAGTGAAGTAGACATTAAAATCAATAAAAACATGGAAATAAAAATAATAAAAAAGAATTTTAAAATGATATAGAAAATGATTTAAATAAATTTAAAGAAAATGATTATACATAAAATGTATTGCAGTCAGTTCGGACATATAGCACAGTGGTCATTCAACAAATGCACAGTTAAACAGATGAGTTTTGAGTCTTGATTTAAATGTGGCTAATGTTTTAGCACATCTGATCTCTTCTGGAAGCTGGTTCCAACTGCGGGCGGCATTATAGCTAAAAGCAGACTCCCCTTGTTTTGTGTGAACCCTTGGTATTTCTAACTGACTCGATCCTAATGATCTGAGTGGTCTGTTTGGTTTATATTCAGTGAGCATATCAGCAATATATTTAGGTCCTAGGCCATTGAGTGACTTATAAACGAGTAAAAGTACTTTAAAATCAATCCTAAATGTAACTGGAAGCCAGTGTAAGGACTTGAGGACTGGTGTGATATGCTCAGATTTTCTGGTTCTAGTCAGAATCCTGGCAGCAGCGTTCTGGATGAGCTGCAGCTGTTTAATGGTCTTCTTGGGAAGGCCGGTGAGGAGACCATTACAGTAATCCACCCTGCTGGTGATAAAGGCATGAACAAGTTTCTCCAAGTCTTGACTGGAAACAAAACATCTAATTCTTGCAATATTTTTGAGATGATAGTATGCTGATTTAGTTATTGCTTTGACATGACTACTGAAACTAAGGTCTGTCTCCAGAATCACCCCAAGATTTCTGACTTGATTTTTAGTTGTTTGACCCCTAGAGTCAAGGTATGCATTCACCTTGAGAACTTCATCTTTATTTCCAAATGCAATGACTTCAGTTTTCTCCTTGTTTAACTGAAGAAAGTTCTGGCACATCCAACTGTTAATTTCATCAATGCATTGGCAGAGGGAGTCAATGGGGCTGTAGTCATTTGGAGATAAGGCTAGGTAAATCTGGGTATCATCAGCATAGCTGTGATAGGCAATTTGGTTCTTCCTCATTATCTGACTTAGTGGGAGCATATACAGGTTAAACAAGAGCGGTGCAAGAATTGAGCCTTGTGGGACTCCACATGTCATGGCCGTCCACTTAGACTTATGCTCTCCTATACTCACATAATAACCTCTCCCTTCTAAGTATGATCTGAACCATTTGAGTGCCATCCCAGAAAGCCTGACCCAGTTTTCTAGTCTCTCTAAAAGTATGTTATGATCGACAGTGTCAAACGCAGCACTAAGATCTAGTAGTACCAGCACTGATATTTTGCCAGAATCAGAATTGACGCGAATATCATTTATTATCTTAACGAGTGCTGTCTCTGTGCTGTGATGTGCTCGGAAACCAGATTGAAAATTGTCCAGGTATCCATTTGACTTTAAGTAGTTGTTCAGCTGATTAGAAACTACCTTTTCAATTATCTTACCTATGAAAGGAAGATTTGATATGGGTCTATAGTTGCTCAACATGGTGTTATCAAGATTGCGCTTTTTCAGAAGGGGCTTAACAACTGCAGTTTTAAGGGAGTTTGGAAAAGTCCCAGAAAGAAGTGAGGCGTTCACCACTTCTAAGAGATCAGCTTCTAAACAGTTAAGCACATTTTTGAAAAAGGATGTGGGAAGTGTGTCAAGATAGCAGGTTGAAGATTTAAGGTGCTGTACTACCAGGTAAATTAACACTATTTTCCTAAATCTGGTAAGACGCTGAGCCTCGCGATGTGTTCGCGCCGCCATCTTGGTACATAATGGAATTTAATGAGTGAATCACTGAATCATTTATTCAACCGATTCATTCAAACGGCCGATCCATTCAGGAACAGAGCATTGACTGTGTTAATGAGTGAATCACTGAATCATTTATTCAACCGATTCGTTCAAAAAGCGGATTCATTCAATAAGTACACCGTCCATTGCTCAGAGACGCAAAACAGTGCTGTGATCTTTGTTTGGAACTATTTTCATTGGCCAAATTGAGCAAAAACAAGCAATAAGTCTAAAATGTAAGTCACTTATTGCTTTACTGACAAAATCCCACAGTCTTGCATCGACTTGGACCCCGAGCAATGTGTCTCTTTAGTAAACATCCTAGCAACCACACAGAGCATCCTAGTAACCGCAGAACACCTTGTCAGGTGGAGCAGATCTTCACAAATCAATGACAGGAGTTTAACAGCTTCAGGATCCTCGAGGTGAGATTTTCTGTAACAAACCTTATATATATATATATATATACAGGTCCTTTTCAAAAAATTAGCATATTGTGATAAAGTTCATTATTTTCTGTAATGTACTGATAAACATTAGACTTTCATATATTTTAGATTCATTACAACACAACTGAAGTAGTTCAAGCCTTTTATTGTTTTAATATTGATGATTTTGGCATACAGCTTATGAAAACCCAAAATTCCTATCTCAAAAAATTAGCATATTTCATCCGACCAATAAAAGAAAAGTGTTTTTAATACAAAAAAAAGTCAACCTTCAAATAATTATGTTCATTTATGCACTCAATACTTGGTCGGGAATCCTTTTGCAGAAATGACTGCTTCAATGCGGCGTGGCATGGAGGCAATCAGCCTGTGGCACTGCTGAGGTGTTATGGAGGCCCAGGATGCTTCGATAGCGGCCTTAAGCTCATCCAGAGTGTTGGGTCTTGCGTCTCTCAACTTTCTCTTCACAATATCCCACAGATTCTCTATGGGGTTCAGGTCAGGAGAGTTGGCAGGCCAATTGAGCACAGTAATACCATGGTCAGTAAACCATTTACCAGTGGTTTTGGCACTGTGAGCAGGTGCCAGGTCGTGCTGAAAAATGAAATCATCTCCATAAAGCTTTTCAGCAGATGGAAGCATGAAGTGCTCCAAAATCTCCTGATAGCTAGCTGCATTGACCCTGCCCTTGATAAAACACAGTGGACCAACACCAGCAGCTGACATGGCACCCCAGACCATCACTGACTGTGGGTACTTGACACTGGACTTCAGGCATTTTGGCATTTCCCTCTCCCCAGTCTTCCTCCAGACTCTGGCACCTTGATTTCCGAACTTCCTAAAATAGATAATGGACATTCTCACATTAGTATTAGTAAGGTGATGAATATAATAGAGTGATGCATATGCCACTAAATATCAATCTTATATTTCAGATACACATAATATATTTTTAATATTTCACATTCACACAGTAAGATCTCAAAGACAGTATGTTTTTGTCAAACATTTGTCATTCTTTTGCAGTAAATCTTTGTTTCTCAGAAAGAGGTTGTGAAATTGTGGAAGTTATTCAGCCTCAAGCGATTCACAGGAACACACACTCACACTATTCACGCCTCAAGACATGCACACAACCACAAACATCCAGTAATAGCCACATTCTCATGCACAAACTGTCTACCCGACAGATGCAGACACATTTCTTCCCATAACTAAAAATGAGGCCTTCTGTGTTTGAGTCTGTAAAATACAATGTTGTAAAAACACACCAAAAACATCTGTTTGCTGCTAATATTTATAATGAAGTTAAATACTGTCACTCTGCAGATTTTATTGCTCACGTTATATACGTATTGACTAGTGATTTGTAATCTGATGCACTGAGGAGAATAAGGTGCAAGAACATATAAAATGGCTGTTGAAAGTCAACTGGGATTTCCTGAACATACACAGAGTAAAACTAAACATATAGGCTACTTGTGAACAAATATCTGATCGAGGTTCCCATGTGAGCTCACATCAGTAAATTTTGGTAATATATTATGAAGTTTTCAGGGCTCACAAAATTTCTAAATCCTTGGTTGACCTTCGGGCAGGCATTTTTCAGAAATTAGTAGCCAAAAATGTATTTAACTAGCCCGAATAATAGAGACATCAGCTGAAATTCACTGCAGACACTTCAAAAACTTCTGTGATTTGTATTTTTCCTTCAAATAACAAGTCAAGAGAGTAGGGGTTCAACGGATCGCACAACCTATGGTTCGGATCATATTACGGATTTTGAGTCACAGATTAGGTCTTTTTTTTTTTACTTTTTTTTTGGGATGAGCAAAAATATGGTTCTTTATCAATTAAATAACACTTTAAGTACTTCTTCAATACCACAGGGGGGGAAAACTTGTAGCATAACTAATAAAAGTCACAAATTTTAAAGGCAAGTGAACTGTCATTAGTAAACTAAGAACAAATAAACTAAATTCAAGCATAAATAAAACAAAGTTACAAATAAAATAAGGTCTAACATTAGTTTACAGGGACAGAAATGTAATAATTAAGTGTAAAATAATATTGCATTGTCTTCATTGTATAAATTAAATATAGATTAATCTTTTTATATAGACGAAATACTTCCAAGGCACTCACGTGGTAAGATAAAAAGCATTTAATGTACTGGGCTTAAATCATTACAAAATAGTTAAAAGTAGATCTACACATTTTGGCAAAAACAGCCTTCTTCAGGACACATCAATTGCTCAAACAGGTATTCTTAGACTGGTGTTAATTAATGAATCATCAATAACAGCTGGTTAATATGTAGGTGTGGCTAGGACTAGCTTCTTAATACAAAATATAAATATATATATATATATATATATATATATATAAATAGAAAAAACAACAAACAACATATAAGAAAAATACATACAACAGTGTAGGAATAAAATTATACGTCACCAATGGTGCAAATTACAAAAATGGTAAACAAATCTATTTCTTCATTAACTCCTGGGGACTTAGTTCCAAAAAGAATCCAAAAAGTATCTCGTTGTAGAAGCTGTTTCTGTCTATTTCCACCTCTCATTCAACAAGGGATAGATTCAATTCCAATGACCCACCTCATTATAATGTCTCGCCATCGGATACAACATATTTTTCACAAGAATAGCATATTTGTGTTCAGCCACTCTTAAACGCAAATTCCTCTTTGTTTGACCTACATAAAAATGTCTGCACTTGCATTCTAGCCTATAGACTACATACGAGGAATTGCAATTAATAAAATACTTGATTGGATATATTTTCCCAGAGGACACATCAGTCAAACTATTAGTTCTCACCAGTGCTTAATTTGAGCCGGATCCTGTTTTGGAAAATGTCAGATTTTGGACTTTTGCGTTCCGGTATTTGTTTTTAAAGATCATTAAAGGGGTCATATGATCATAAAAAATAGATTGTCATAATTGGGAGCAAAACAAGCACCCATTGCCATACCTTTCATCTGTTTGTAGAAACCATCTTGAAATAAAAATGTTATTTTTAAGAGTCCACTCCATCAATTGCAAAATAAAAGTAGTAGGTGGTACACTTTCTGGAGATCTATCACTCAAAAAATGTTCAACAGCTTCAAGTCCCTCCACATGATCAATATTACAGGGATTCAACATCCATGGTCACTAACAAAGATTCACCTGCATTTTTTATATCATTAGTCTTATTGAGCACATGAGTACTATATTGAATATAAAAGACGGAAGCATACATAAGGTTTTATAAAAAAGTCAGCATACTGAGATGCAGGTTCTGTCAGTGATCCATTCCCACTGATTATGGGCCTACCTGGCAGAGTCTCTAAGTTCTTATGGCTCTTAGGAAACATGTAAAACGATGCAACACGAGGATCTTTACAAAGTAAGAAGTCATATTCCTTTTGGGATATCCAATTATTGTCCTTTGCTGTAGAAAGAAGATCTGTCAGTTGAATCGTCATGGACTCCAGAGGATTAGTAGTTAGAGCTAGATAGTACTCAGGATTGGCAAGGTGTCGAAGTCCTTCCTGAATATATTCCTCTCTCCCCCAAACAACAACAGCGCCTCCTTTATCCGCCGGTTTCACAATAATTTCTTTATTTTCAGATAACCACTTCAGTGCTGTAGATTCATTCATTCATATGTTTCGGCTTACTCTGATTAGCAGACAGTCAACTGTCATGTTGATATACGTATGGAGTGTCGAATTAGAACTCCTGGGAAAAAAATTAGACTTAGTTTTAAAAGGAGTCACTCCTGTCCAGGGGCGTAGTTTGTGGGGTGGGGTGGGGGGGGTCTATACTCTGTGCACGTGCACCAGCGCGCTCGAAGTGTGAGAAAATTTGCACGAGCCATTCCTATCGCCAAGTTGATGGTAAAATATGCGATCTAATTGAATTCTATTGAGAAACTGCCACTTCAAAATGCTATGAAGAAAGTTGAACATTATCTAAAAAAAGGCACAAACTAAAAAGACTGATGAAAAGAAGAGAAAACATAATATTGCACCAGCACTAACATATTAAAATATTTTTAAACTTCTCATGACCACCTTTACTATAATTTATCACGTTTTATTGTGGCTTATTTAGTGTGGTAAATTTTGTCTATCTTGTAGAATTTATAATAGATAATCTGTTAAGGGAATAGATTTTAAAAAGTAAAGAGTGTAAAGACCATCAACTCTAGCAAGGGATAGAAGTATCGCTTTTTATTTTTTTCATTTATATGTTTATTATTGAAATGTTGTTATATGCATTTGTCAATTTTATTTAATTTCTTTATTTTCTTAAATATGTGGGTATATAGTATTTATAAAGTTGCAACTTTTAGTTTTAGTTACTTTTTCTTATTTGTAAGTCGCTTTGGACAAAAGCGTCTGCTAAATGACTAAAAGTAAGTAAAGTAAGATTTTTCCCGATAGATTTATATTACAACTGTGGCTTGTTGTAGCTATTGTTTCTAAAGGCTGTTGTTTCTCATAACAAATGCAATTTAGATTAATAAAAAAAAGTAATTATTGGCCTGGAAATGATTAATAGGCTAACCTTATTATAAAAAATGCTACAGTTAAGAACTATGGTACTTTTTTTTTATAAGAGCAAGTACAAGTCAGAATCAAGAGTCAATGGGTTCTAATGATGAGTGATGGAAAAACCTTCAGATATTCCAATGATGGCATAGATTAAATCATTAACAGCCTGATGAACTGTTAAGGGGTAAGAAATAATATCAAAATAAGAAAATGTTAAATTGACTTCCCATATTGAATTAGAACATTCTGTCAAAATATAGCCTAAGTGTCTAAATAATATAAAATACATTATATCCTATGTCAACAAGTAATTGATAACTAGCCTTTTACTTTATTGCAGCTACGCAATCAACCAACTTTGCATGTGAGGTGGATAGCACAAAAGACCATTTTACAAAAATAAACATTTAAGCAAACCAACAAATAAATAAACCTTAAGAGAGGGAGCATGACCCGGGGTCCACTTCACATAATTTACATTATTACAATACCTTTCTCCCCAGCCTGACACAAACGGCTCAATTAGTTCCGGGTTTGATGAAGGCCCGCCTTCCGAAAAACGAAATGTGTTGTGATTGGTTAGCTGTCCCAGTGCGTTGTGATTGGTGAACAGCTTAGACGGTGTTTCAGTATTGCCCCGCCCCTTGCCAAAACAGCAAGAAAATGTTAAATTGACTTCCCATATTGAATTAGAACATTCTGTCAAAATATAGCCTAAGTGTCTAAATAATATAAAATACATTATATCCTATGTCAACAAGTAATTGATAACTAGCCTTTTACTTTATTGTAGCTACACAATCAACCAACTTTGCATGTGAGGTGGATAGCACAAAAGACCATTTTACAAAAATAAACATTTAAGCAAACCAACAAATAAATAAACCTTAAGAGAGGGAGCATGACCCGGGGTCCACTTCACATAATTTACATTATTACAATACCTTTCTCCCCAGCCTGACACAAACGGCTCAATTAGTTCCGGGTTTGATGAAGGCCCGCCTTCCGAAAAACGAAATGTGTTGTGATTGGTTAGCTGTCCCAGTGCGTTGTGATTGGTGAACAGCTTAGACGGTGTTTCAGTATTGCCCCGCCCCTTGCCAAAACAGCAAGTTCATCAATATTGCCATATCAATTCAGACCTCGAGAATATTGAACAAGAGGATCGCGCAGAACCTTTGCACGCACAGAAATTGCAAGACATATTAAAGTGGTAATGGTATTGTTTTTGGCTAAATCACGTTTCAGATAGGATGTCAACAACAGCTTTAAAATTGCATTGACTATGAAGGCTACAGATTCGTGCAACGGTAATATATTTTATGTTTCTTGTTCTTTAATTAACATTATAACATGAATTGCAGTGAAACCGTTATACAGTTGAATTTATTTATACCATAGTCCCACAGACTTACACTATTTGTGGCGGCATATATCTGCAGATTAATTCTCTGCCAGCAGGAGGTGCTGTTGGAGCGGAAGAGAGCAAGGTTTCCACGGTAACGCTGCACACAAAACAGAGCTCTGCTCAGCTGCTTTATCAGACATTATATGCAAGATGAAATTAAACACTGTAAGCCCGTACAAGTTGATTGAACTTAAAAAATTAATGGAAACTCGTTGCCCTAAAAAAAGTTGATTTTGTCTTGTTGAACAAACACAGCCATATCACCCTGCAGTCCAAGACCGGTTGCCCACTGAAGCTAAGCAGGGTTGAGCCTGGTCAGTAGCTGGATGGGAGACCTCCAGTGAAAACTAGGTTGCTGATGGAAGAGGTATTAGTGAGGCCAGCAGGGGGGGCTCACCCTGTGGTCTTTGTGGGTCCTAACGCCCCGGTATAGTGACGGGGACACTATACTGTCAAAAAGCACCGTCTTTCGGATAAGACGTTAAACCGAGGTCCTGACTCTCTGTGGTCACTAAAAATCCCATGGCACTTCTCGTAAAGAGTAGGGGTGTTACCCCGGTGTCCTGGCCAAATTCCCTCTACTGGCCCTTGTCTATCATGGCCTCATAATAATCCCCATACACTTGATTGACTCAATGACTCTCTCTCCTCTCCACCTGTATCTGGTGTGTGGTGAGCGCACTGGCGCCGTTGTACTGTGGCTGTTGTCGCATCATCCAAGTGGATGCTGCACACTGGTGGTGGTTGAGGAGAGACCCCCCCCCCACACATGATTGTAAAGCGCTTTGGATGTACAGCAATACACAATAAAGCGCTATGTAAATGCATCCTTCATTCAAGACATTTCAAGTTCTTTACATTTGAAAGTGTTAGTTCATTGAACTAACTATCTGTTACAATAACTAAAATGTACCAGTTAAGGTAACTCAAAACATTAAATTGCACTAAAGTTAACTTTCAGTAGACCAAATTGCATTTTTAATATAACTATTTAACTGGTTTAATATGACTGATTTCTCTGCCGACTTATTATTCTTTAAGTTACAGCTGCACAATAAACAAGGACAAAAATACAAACAACAAGGGTTTTGTTTTAGAATTCAGTTTATTTTAATTCATTTTACGAAATCCATTTAACAAATTTCAGGTAACTTTAGGTATATTGAGATTTTGTCTAATTAAACAAAGAGAAAATGTGTGTATAACGTATTGCTCATTAATCAATGAGCTCATTGCTCATTAATCAAGATGCAAGGCATAAGTCAATCCTAAAACAAGAATGGCCTGAGGGAGGTTCTCTAAACCGTCCTTCCCAAGATTACCCTCTGAGACAGTTCCTTACAGGGGCTAGATGGAGAAGAAAGACAGGGGTTGTTGTGCAACATCTTCACTTTTGCTTTTCACTGGAACGTTTTGTGTGAGACCCCTCATCATCAGAAGCCTGGACATGAAGGAAATTAATAAAATAAATTTTTAGCTAAAAACTATGTTATGACCCCTTTAGTTTACATCATTTATAACAGAAAGAATCAATAATACTTACAAAGCATGCTTTGAAGAACTTCATGAAGTTCTCCAAAGAAGGGTGATCAGGTATTACAGGAATCCCTCTAATTGCCACACTTCATGTCAGTGAGGTCAGAGGTCAGAGGTGGCAGAGACAACATTGTATCAATGAAAAATCAATCACATTTCCATCAATTCATGCTTTTTTCTTTATTACAGGAAAAGTTCACTCAAAATAAAAATTTGCTGTTAATTTACTCACCCTCGAGCCATTTAAAATGTAGGTGACTGAATCCATGGTCCTTGGTGATTTCATAAAATGGAAGTGAAGGAGTTCCATCACTTTGAGAGTAAAAAAAAAGCAGATACAGAAAACACTAAATTAATACCCCTGGCTCTTGACGATATACTCATATCTTATAAAGCAAAACACTGAGCACATTGACTGTACATTGACATCATTGCCTGTAATCCATAGCCTTAACATAAATAAAATGTTTAGTCTAGTATGTTTTAACAAGTAACTTATCCCCTTTTGCCACAAGCAAATTGACCGCACTTACATTTCCAGATCATCTTCTTTTTTTTTTTCTTTTTTTTAGCTCAGCATTGCACTTCTTGGTATCTGTGGAGTGACAAAAATGCACATTAGACTTTTTTTAAACAAGCTGATAAAGCAAATGTCATTAAGATGTGACCTGTTGAGTTATCCATAAACTGCTTCTAAACATTGCAGTAAAGTTATCCGGCATTACATGATAGCTACATTTAATTTAATACCAAGTCTTTTCTAACTAACTAACACTGTGTGGACGAGAGATTGCATTTCTTGGGCTAATTTTCGGCACATGCACAAAGTTTTTCAATATAAGCTTGTTTGTGTAAAACATTACTTTCAAAATTAAAGTAAGGTAAAAAAAAAAAAAGAAAAAAAAAGCCGATCCGTAAAAGACCGTGGCGAAAGGTTTGCAATCGACATTCGTGCAGTCTTAAATTATATAGATTTTTAATTAGCTCTGTTATACCTTTCATTTATTAATAATGGTTTCAGAGCAAAAGGTAAGTGAAGAAAGAGTTTCAACTCACCAGCAAACACTAACAGAAATGCATGCCCCCGAGGAGTCAGTTCAAACAGCAGCTCTGACCAATCAGCTTCTTCGTGTCGCGTTCCTCATTTCGTTGCCATTGGCAACAGACTCAAATAAGCTTAGTTGAGTTGATTCAACGTAAAACATTCAATAGAGTGAGGAAACTCTTGTAAATTGTACACCTAACTAAAAAAATTCAGTACTACATAAAAATTTAAATTTTTATGTTCAGTGTACGTAATTAATTTGGGTTAAAAGAAGTGTGACATCCATAATTTTCTGAAAACATCAGAAATACAGTGATATAAAAACACCCGCACTTGGTTTCGATTTTGAAACGTGCAGAGCTCAACCAAGTGCTCTCCCCACCCTCCGACCAGTCGAATTTATGTAGGCGGGATCTACAATTTGTGATGTCACAAATACAGGAAAACAACTGTAGTCCAAACGAGCCGTTCGTTGTAGTTCTTGAAAAGGGATATTTAAAAAAAAACCGAAATATCTCCCTTTGGAGTGGACTTTGAGATTCGTAACTTTGTAGATCGTTTTATTCCCAAACATACACACTACACACTGAAACGACAGAAATACAATCAGGTGAAAGAGCAATATTAGATATTATATACTAATAGATATACTAATATTAGATTAATCTTTGTTGAAAGTTGGGTTTTGTTGTTTGATGGTTAACAGTAGTGACACAGACACCAGCAGGTTTTTATAGGCTGCAGTCATTTTAAGACCGATTGCATGGATCCAATATTGATACACATGCAATTTCTTCACTGGTTATGTTCACGCAAGACATAACTGTCTGTGTTTATGAGAATACTTGCTGAGATAGGCATTTTGAGATAATTTTGTGTAAATGTATCTGTTCAAGCTCAAGAAGATGTGAAAGAGGAATCAATTCTGTGTTTGCGTGCTGTCTGAAATGCCGCTCAATGTGTGCAAGCTTTGAGTGAGTGAGCAAAGAAAACAGCGCAAGAGTATCAAATTGAATTCTCCTTCACCTCTTCGTGTGCTTCAGTGGTTTAAAACGCTTTAATGTTTGAATTGGCAACACATGCAAATGATCAACTACGATCTGTTTCACCTCTACAAGTGAGTGAACAACGTAAATCAAAGATGGAATTTTATATCACTATTCCGGTCAGGGCGGTGATACATTTTGGTTGCCCGAATGGAAGATACAGCAGCCCCGGGACATCAGACTAGCGATTTTACAAGCCCTGATTTTATAAGTAACATTGTGCATTTTGACAAAATGTGTGTTCAATTTTAAATATATACATTTAAATAAATAATGTATATATTTACAATTAGTAATAGATTAGCAAATGTTACACTGCAAAAATGCATTTGTGCTGAACGATAGAGGTACATGAGCCAATAAATTTGGATTAAGCCAGATCAGCCTTTAATTCTGTTTTGTGAGATGCTCAGTTGACTTTTCACAATTTTAACAATATTCCATAAGTTATTCCTCTGGTCTACACATGGAACCTTGTTTCTCATCCTCACTCATATAATGCTCCTTCGTTTTTTTTTTTTGTTTTTTTTTTTTGAGTTATTTATACTACAAACATTATCTTTCTCCTTTAATATTTGCATCCTTAAATGACAGTGAATATCAGTTAACGCAGTTGTTTTTGAGTTACACATTACTAGTCGGTCCATTTGTACAGATTACTCCATGGGTTTAAATTTTTAAAGCTCCCATTTAAATGTAATACAGGCAAGGTAAGGCATATCAAGTTTATTCTTATAGCACATTTCTCACATGCCAGTAATTCACTTTTAAATTGGTTTGGGCTTGGAGTTTATAATAAATGTTGTTTGTAATAAATTTCAATATAATTTATTTATTTTTAAATGTATTTTTTCCACTGTTGTTATATCAAGTTTGTGTTTCATTTTATTTATGAGTATTTAACATTTATTTCTGACATAATTTGTTCTAAGTTCATGTATGATAAATGTCTGTTACTTGTATATGAGTTTTAGCATTTTTTGAGAATGGGATTTATAATTATTTCTACGAGCTCAGAGGACTAGACTCACGAACTTAAACTAAATGTGCAGAATCTGTTCACAAAACAGGGTGTTAATTAGGAACTCAAGAATAAAATCTCTTGGGCCAGTTGCATAAACGTAGCCTCTATACAGTGTCTTAAAAACAAGTCTGACAAACTAGTGGTTTGCTGAGGGTTAGGGTCTTACTCTTTAGATTCAACAGAGACTAACCTATGTTTTTATGTAACTAAATTAATTTTTTATGCAACTAAATCAGCTTTCCCTGTTTTTGAGTATGCTTAACCGTTGACCATTAGTTTAATTGAAACACATTACATTAACAGGATTACATTGAGCAAACAATTTAAAAACTGCTCATGAAAAAAAAAACATTACACAAAACAAATAGAAAAAACTGAAAAAAAGGAATATTGCGGTTCAGAGTTTGCATGCATACAAATAGTTAATAAATACTTGTATTGCTTTTTTTTATACAGAAAGCTTTGTTCTGAAATGTGCTAGTTTCATGCTCTTAACCTGTTACTTTAGTTATCTTTCACATGTGCACTCTTCAAAACAAAAAAACAAAAAAAAAAAACAGGGAGCTTCTTCCATGTTTGCATTATCACATAAGCTTCTTCAAACTGGTGGCCTGTGGTTTTCTGATCGAAAGAGATCGGTTCCTTTTGAGGAAAGCAGTGAACCAGTCTTTGCCAGCCATTTGTGTTTTAGACCAGGATTCCGGGAATGTGCAGTGGAACTGGACAGCACATTGCAATGCAAGTTTTCTGACCTGAAAAACTGAAACATAAAAAAGAAACAAGAAAAAAAAAAACTACATGAATTGCTTTTACATACATCACACAAGGCATTCTAAAATTGCTTAATTGTGTATATATACACACTACCAGTAAAAAGTGAAAATTTAGATTTGATCACGGGAATGAATTATATTTTAAAATACAGTCAGGTCCTACAGTCAATTCTAACATTTTTGTCTCTATACACCACCACAATGGATTTCAAATGAAACGAACAACATGTGCTTTAACTGCAGACTGTCAGCTTTAATTTGAGGGTATTTACATCCAAATCAGTTGAACGGTGTAGGAATTACAACAGTTTGCATATGTGCCTCCCACTTGTTAAGGGACCAAAAGTAATGGGACAATTGGCTTCTCAGCTGTTCCATGGCCAGGTGTGTGTTATTCCCATTATCCCAATTACAATGAGCAGATAAAAGGTCCGGAGTTCATTTCAAGTGTGCTATTTGCATTTGGAATCTGTTGCTGTCAACTGTCAAGATGAGATCCAAAGAGCTGTCACTTTCAGTGAAGCCAGCCATCATTAGGCTGAAAAAACAAAACAAACCCATCAGAGAGATAGCAAAAACATTAGGCATGGCCAAAACAACTGTTTGGAACATTCTTATAAAGGAACGCACCGGTGAGCTCAGCAACACCAAAAGACCCGGAAGACCACGGAAAACAACTGTGGTGGATGACCGAAGAATTCTTTCCCTGGTGAAGAAAACACCCTTCACAACAGTTGGCCAGATCAAGAACACTCTCCAGGAGGTAGGTGTATGTGTGTCAAAGTCAACAATCAAGAGAAGACTTCACCAGAGTGAATACAGAGGGTTCACCACAAGATGTAAACCATTGGTGAGCCTCAAAAACAGGAAGGCCAGATTAGAGTTTGCCGAACGACATCTAAAAAAGCCTTCACAGTTCTGGAACAACATCCTATGGACAGATGAGACCAAGATCAACTTGTACTTGAGTGATGGGAAGAGAAGAGTATGGAGAAGGAAAGGAACTGCTCATGATCCTAAGCATACCACCTCATCAGTGAAGCATGGTGGTGGTAGTGTCATGGCGTGGGCATGTATGGCTGCCAGTGGAACTGGTTCTCTTGTATTTATTGATGATGTGACTGCTGACAAAAGCAGCAGGATGAATTCTGAAGTGTTTCGGGCAATATTATCTGCTCATATTCAGCCAAATGCTTCAGAACTCACTGGACGGCGCTTCACAGTGCAGATGGACAATGACCCAAAGCATACTGCAAAAGCAACCAAAGAGTTTTTGAAGGGAAAGAAGTGGACTGTTATGCAATGGCCAAGTCAATCCCCTGACCTGAATCCGATTGAGCATGCATTTCACTTGCTGAAGACAAAACTGAAGGGAAAATGTCCCAAGAACAAGCAGGAACTGAAGACGGTTGCAGTAGAGGCCTGGCAGAGCATCACCAGGGATGAAACCCAGCGTCTTGGTGATGTCTATGCGTTTCAGACTTCAGGCTGTAATTGACTGCAAAGTATTTGCAACCAAGTATCAAAAAGTGAAAGTTTGATTTATGATTATTATTCTGTCCCATTACTTTTGGTCCCTTAACAAGTGGGAGGCACATATGCAAACTGTTGTAATTCCTACACCGTTCACCTGATTTGGATGTAAATACCCTCAAATTAAAGCTGACAGTCTGCAGTTAAAGCATGTCTTGTTAGTTTCATTTGAAATACATTGTGGTGGTGTATAGAGCAAAAAATGTTAGAATTGTGTCGATGTCCCAATATTTATGGACCTGACTGTATATTCAAATAGGAAGCAGCCATTTTAAATAGTAAAAAATTCACAATATTACAGCTTTTGTCGTATTTTGGATCAAATAAATGCACGCTTGGTGAGCAGAAGAGAATTCTTTAAAAAAAAATCTTGAAAATCTTTTGACTGGTTATGTATACGTACTTGTGTGCATGTATATAGCCTATGTATTTATGCGTGCGTCTGTGTGTGTAGGCCTATTCATACATTAATTCATGTTAAGCATTCAAATAAACTGACCTACCATTTATAACAGAAACAGGCACTTGAATGTAGGAACAGAACAATAATTCTTATCTTAGTCTTATTTCCTAACTTATCCTAGCTTAACCAGCCTACCTCCTTGGGGCTTAGTCCATAACATATTGCTGCCGCATGGGTCAAATAAACAACAAGCTGCTCCTCCTGCTCTGATGTAAAGACCTTTCTGTGTGGCCAGTAGCCCACTGGAGGTAGTGGTGAATTTTTACCCTGATGCTGCTCCTGCAGTTGTCGTTTACGAACAACAAAGCGGTGTAAAGTTACATGGCAGATGCCGTAAGTATTTGCCACACTCCGTATGGACCTGCCTCTCTCCACCTCCCTGGCCGCTAAACTCAAAACTTCCCTAGTCACTCCCCTAGTTGTGGACCTTCTACGATTTCTCACAGTGTGAACAAAAGAAAAGCAACAAGTGTTTGTGCAAACTATGTAACGTCCTGAGACCCTGCGGCCTCATATGAGGACATTCTATTTTAGTGAATTTCTCTGAGACTATACATGCCACAGTTTTAAGTCCGGATGTCCTGTACAGGGCACATTCAGGGCTTTTCAGAGATACCAAAAGTTTGGATGTTTCACAGTGACCACTCCCTCTCCATGGTCTTCAAAAATGTCTATTAATTTAGTGACACTCTTATGGAAATATGATAATAGTTTGTAATTATCATTTTAAATCTAATTTTTAAACTGTGTGTCATAAATCAACATCTCAGGAAAATGTTAGGGGTTTCAAATCAAAATATGATTTTCTGTTATGAAACAGGATGTTGATTTCATACATGTCCTACATTTTACATTTTATTCATTTTAGCTGACGCTTTTATCCAAAGCGACTTACAATTGCTATATATGTCAGAGGTCGCACGCCTCTGGAGCAACTAGGGGGTTAAGTGTCTTGCTCAGGGACACATTGGTGTCTCACAGTGGATTCGAACCCGGGTCTCTCACACCAAAGGCATGTGTCTTATCCACTGCGCCATCCGCATAACCGCATACTCAACCAGTAGGTACTTTTTTTCAAGAAGTACTTACTTAACGAGCGCTAAAAGAGTACGTACTTTACAGCCAAATCTCGTTGAGTATGAATGAGATCCGCCATGTTTACGTTATCATGTGATCTATGACGTTATTACAAGTGCAAAAACAAAAGATATGAGTGACAGGTTTAATTCATCTATCTGTAAATATTCTGATGTTGATGAAATTTGCTCATTTTTGGTCTTGTTGAAGAAAAAGCTACCCTTATGATTGCAGTAGCCTATAACCCACAAATTTTGGGTTGATTTAAGTTTTTATTTTTTAACTCAACTAATATAACCCTACAGTTTCATCCTTAAATAAATTATTTTTTATTACGAAAAAAACAAAATCGTTCATCCACATGCAAAACTGGCTTAAATCTCCTTTGTTTTCCTCTTTTTCTTGTTAAATGTCGCTCTCGTTTCAACAAGAAACGAGAGGGTTTCTCCTTATTTTTATATTGTAGACATCCATCGATTAGTGATGAAAAAAATTGCCGCGGTGGTGGAAACAACACGAGACTGTGCTGCGACTGAGAGCAGCTCGATGGTGTTTAGTGTCCCGCAGCAGCAGCAGATGAATAGTTCTGCGTTCAAATGCACAACAGGCTAAAGCTTGCTGCAAAACCCCAGCAAACATAACCATGAATGTGTCTGCGGGTATTAGATAGTAAGGAGATGTTTGAACTATTTACTAATAAACTAATGTTTTCTGAGTCCGTGTCGCAAGGATGAAGTTGCTGATCCTGACTCACCGTCTCCTCATTAGACGCGCCTTTAGAGAGAAATGCATCTTTATTGATTATGATTATGATTATAATAAAATAGTTTTTGTTTTAAATTTTTTTATTTCGTTAAGTGATAATTTAAAGCTTTCTATAGATATATTTATCATGTCTGTGAGGCATGTATTCGCTCAGCTTCGGTTCATTTTTGTGAAGCGCTCCTGTTCAAGACGGCAGAAAGCGCATCATGTTTGTTTTCTTTGTTTGTGCACACAAATACAAGTACACCCTTTACAGGTCCGAATGATGTATTACTCTTACCTTTATAAAAAAAAAATAAAAAAAAATGACAGCATATGCTATTTTAATTAGTTTCCACTGAAAACAATGCAAGTGTTTGCGCTGGTGCCTCCATGTCCTGCAGAGCGCGCTTTAGCTTCCACTCTCCGCACAAACTTAGATATATATATACATTATTATTATAGCGCAGGTTTAACGTTTAAACATTGTTATATACTATTTTATTTTTGGCAAGTTGTGATGATATGAGAAGGCTAAATTGATCAAACGATCAGCTCATGCAGCTGGCCGCTTGGTCGTTACTAAAAAAAACAAAAATTTATAGGCTATTTAACGAACAAAAATGCTCCAAACGTTTTTCTAAATTAACTTAAAAAACAAAACCAAATATAATAATTTTACCATTACACACACAACTGAACTATTTTAATAGCCGAAACAGTAGTATAAACTGTTTTAGGAGAAGGGGTGAAAAAAAGACGGGCTCGGGTTGGACACGGGCCGGTAATTCTGATAAGCTGTCGGACGTGGGACGGGCTAGGGCCTGAGATTCGCGGGCCATGGCCAAAATTTTAGGCCCGTGCAGGGATCTAGGTCATTGTTAAAGCTACTACCATCTTTCCCTGAGCTTGTATATTATATATACAAGCTCAACTGCTTGTATATGGGCAGTTGTGGCCTAGTGGATAGAGGGTTGGACTTGTAACCCGAAGGTTGTGGGTTCGAGTCTCAGGTCCGGCAGGGATTGTAGGTGGGGGAGTGAATAACCAACACTCTCTCCACCCTCAATACCACGACTGAGGTGAGACCCTTGAGCAAGGCACCGAACCCCCAACTGCTCCCCGGGCGCCGCAGCGTTGGCTGCCCACTGCTCCGGGTGTATGTTCGCTACTGAGTGTACACTTGGATGGGTTAAATGCAGAGCACACATTTCACTGCTGGTTATACTCTGTATAATTGTGTATGTGACTAATTATTAATTATTATATTCTGCAGTAATAATAAATAATAATACAAATAAAATAAGAGCGACAGGCGCACAAACATCTCAAAGCATCAATAAATCCACAACCCTACCATGTTCCTCTTCAGGAACTCGAGCTGCGTCGACGACGCTTTGGGGAACGCCAACAGCGTAACCGGCTCTGAATACCAATCAAATCTGTCCAGAAATGGGAAGGGACGTCACGGGCGAGGTGACGTAATGACCAGCTGGTTTAAAAGCACGTGCGGGGAAACCTAAGCGCTCTGTGTCTTGTGAGTCATATTTACCGTTGTCTGTCTGTGAATGATGTCCAAACATGGTTGCAAAACCAAGTATGGAAGAGTGAGGCGCAATACAGGCTGTGTTGTGTGTTCCTCCGTGCAAACGCTATTTGTGTGCGGAGGACACACACAGCCTGTGTGTGCTTTGCTTGGGAGCGAGGCACGCGGTGGCAGCCCTCGAGGGGGCTGACTGTCCGCACTGCGAGGGTTTTCCTCTACGTGTGCTTCACTCCCGAAAGGCTCTTTTCTCTGGAGAAGGGTCTTTCATTAGCGCCCCCCGCGGCGCTGGCCCCGCTTCCGCTGAGGCGGAGCGTAGGCGGCGTTCGTGGGGTTTGCAACGGGATCTGGCAGAGGGATCGGAGACGAGCGAGTCTCTTTCTCCGCCCTCACCTGCCGGATCCCGCGACCGCTCGCCGAGTTCGGAAGCACGCCTGGCGGTTTCTTCCCCTCGGGCAGCGGCCGTGGCGCTTCTCTTGTCTTCCTCTGAGGAGGTTGACATGGGAGGCGCCGAACGTGTCGCACCCCCTCTTTATGTAGTATGAGGAGCTTGTGGAGGTGATCACTCGTGCTGTAGCCAAGCTCTGTATTGACTGGCCAGCCGAGCGTTCGGTTGAACCGCAGAGAGGCAAACTAGAGGAGCGTTTCCTGCTGTTCCAGATCTCACCTCCACACCGGAGCCTGCCGTTTTTTCCCGACCTCCACACTGAGGTGTCGAGGTCGTGGGGAAAACCCTTCTCGGCCCGCCTCTTTGCCCCCTCACCTGGTTATTGCGGCAGTGTGATGGGGACGAGGGAGCGTGGCTACGGGGCCATGCCGCGTGTGGAGCAGACGCTTGCGAGCTATCTGTCTCCTGACGCGGCATCGTCCCTGAAGGCTCCGACCTTGCCCACCAAGCCGCTGCGTACATCATCGGCGCTGGTGGGCAAGGGGTACGTGGCAGCAGGTCTGGCTGGTTCTTGCCTGCACACCATGGCGGTGTTGCAGGCATACCAGGCGGACCTGCTCAAAGATCTGGACGAGGGAATTTCTGCGGAGGACGTTCGCGAACTCCGCAGAACCGCTGATTTGTCTCTCCGCGCCACCAAGGAGACCGCCCGTGCCATTGGGCGGAGAGGCACTTGTGGTTGACCCTGTCCGACATTAAAGAATGTGACAGGGTCTTCCTCTTGGACGCCCCGCTGTCGCCTGCTGGCCTATTTGGTGATGCTGTTGACTCGGTTGTCAGCAGACACCGGGAGGCCAGGAGGCAGGCGGCGTTCCAGCGGTTTCTCCCTCACCGCGCTCCGGTTCTCGGGGCTGCTGGGCGAGAGCAGCCCCTGCCGCGTGCTGGCTCCTCACATAGGGAGGCGCAGAAGGAGAGCATGGCCACCCGTGCGCCTCCTCATAAGCGGGGTAGAAAGAAGGGTGCGCGGCCGGGGACCTCTCAGCCTAAGCAGGATCTGAGGACCATGCTTCAGGCGAGGAGGTCTTCGGCCAAGAGGCCCTGATGGTGGATGTGCCAGGGCCTATGAGGGTAGCTCCCGCTGGGGTAGAGCAACCGTCGCTGCAATACACAGCGATCGCCGCCCTCCAGCGCCCTCAGGAGATCGTTCTGCCAACCCTGCCACCTACGGTGCTTCAGGGCGCAGCGGTCTCCAGCGAGCGCGTGTCTCAGTTTCTTCCGCCCGGGACCGTAGCGGAGCTGAGGTGCTCGCCACCCCTTCGGGGGTCTCTGGAGCCGCTAGTTCAGTTGTTCCCTGCCGGTTCGCCGCTTCAGGGCAGGGAACAACCGCTCTGATTACACCAGAGGCCAGTCTCGAGAGACTGGTTCCCTTAGTAGACTATTTCGCAGCGTGGAAACTTCTGCCAAATGTGTCTCGATGGGTCCTGCACACTGTAGAAAGAGGCTACAGAATCCAGTTTGATTCTCGTCCGCCTCAATTTCACTGGGTGATTTCCACGTCAGTGGGCCCCGAGCAGGCTCTGGTAATGGAACAGGAGGTACATACTCTCTTAAGGAAGGAGGCCATCAAGGTGGTTCCTCCTCTCTCTCGAGAGAGTCCGGGTTCTACAGCCGGTACTTCATAGTTCCAAAGAAGGATGGAGGGTTGCGTCCTATTTTTAGATCTGAGGCATCTGAACCGCTCAGTCAGCAGACTGAAGTTCAAGATGCTCACGCTCAGGCAGGTCGCGTCTCAAATCAAGTCCGAGGACTGGTTTGTCGCGATCGATCTGAAGGACGCATACTTCCACGTCTCCATTCTTCCCTCTCACAGGAGGTTCCTGAGGTTTGCTTTTGGGGGCGAAGCTTACCAGTATCGGGTACTTCCTTTCGGCCTAGCACTCTCACCCCGCACATTCACGAAGTGTGTGGACGCCGCGTTAGCTCCGTTGAGACTTCGGGGCGTCCGCATACTCAATTACATCGACGATTGGTTGATTCTCGCTCGGTCAGAGCGGAGGGCGATTCAGCATCGAGGTGCTGTTCTCGCCCACATGAAAGTGTTGGGGTTAAGACTAAACGCCAAGAAAAGTGTTCTTTCTCCAGTACAGAGAACCACTTATCTGAGGGTGGTGTGGGATTCGACCACGATGCAGGCACGTATGTCCCCTGCTCGGATCGAGTCGATCCTCACAGAAGTCGAGAGAGTGAGAGAAGGCCAGTCACTCACTGTAAAGCAGTTTCAGAGACTGCTGGGTCTGATGGCGGCTGCGTCCAACGTTCCAAACCGCTTCGCATGATCAAGGTCACGCGCCGGTGCCTACGTGCCTTGGACATGTGGAGACAACCTTGGTTCTTGTCCCAGGGCCTGGTGTTGGGAGCTCCTTGTCGCCGCGTAACGCTAGCGACGGACGCATCCCTCACCGGTTGGGGAGCGGTCATGAGTGGCCACCCTGCCCACGGTCGGTGGAGAGGTCGTCATCTCGCCTGGCACATCAACAGGCTCGAGATGTTGGCCGTGTTTCAGGCTTTGAAACACTTTCTCCTAGACCTGAGAGGTCACCATGTGTTAGTTCGCACCGACAACACATCAGTGGTCTACTACATCAACACCAAGGAGGTCTGCGGTCGCGCCCCCTGTACAGGTTGGCACACCAGATCCTTGTGTGGGCCCAGGGCAAACTCCTCTCATTGAGAGCTGTTTACATCCCTGGGCATCTCAATGTGGGTGCAGACACCCTGCTGAGGCAGGGGCTGTTATCCGGGGAATGGATGCTTCACACCGAGGTGGTGGAGCAGATCTGGAGGGTATTTGGCCAGGCTCAGGTGGACCTCTTCGCTACTGACAGCGCAGTGTCCCCTCTGGTACTCTCTACGTCGTCCAGCTCCCCTGGGGCTGGATGCCATGGTACAGACGTGGCCGAGGCTGCGTCTGTACGCCTTTCCCCCGATCGCTCTGCTCCCTGGAGTTCTGGAGAGAGTGCGCCGGGACGGACACTGGCTGCTATTGGTAGCCCCGTTCTGGCCGGGCCGAGTATGGTTCTCGGACCTGATTTTCCTCCTCGACGGCTCCCCTTGGGAGATTTCAGTCAGGAGGGATCTCCTCTCAGAGGCAGGAGGCACCCTTGTGCACCCCTGCCCGGAGTTGTGGAAGCTGTGGGTGTGACCCCTGAGGGGGCACAGCTGATAGCTTCCGGTCTCTCAACCGAGGTTGTGGAGACCATTCTCCAGTCCAGAGCTCCCTCTACGAGGAAACTGTATGCCCTGAAGTGGAGACTCTTCACTTCATGGTGCGGAGATCGCCAGCTCGACCCAGTTAACTGCCCAGTAGGTACAGTGCTGGAGTTCCTGCAGGCTCGACTCTCCGCAGGGTTAGCCCACTCCACCTTGAAGGGCTATGTGGCGGCAATTCTGCTTACCACACCCCTCTTGGTGGATCGACAGTAGGCGCACAACCCCTAGTTACACGTTTCCTCCGTGGTGCACTGAGGCTAAGGCCTCCGGTACGGTCCCGGGTCCCACCTTTGGACTTGGCTGTCACACCACAGCCTGTCGTACTGCAGGCCCTTAGTCCTCCTCCCTTTCGGGAGCCTGACCAGCTGAAGCTAAACCGTATGTGACCAGTGCGAGCACTGGATGCGTACGTCCACAGAGCTGCCATGTGGAGAAGGACGGACCAGTTGCTAGTGTGCTACGGTCCTCCTAAGAGGGGTCTGCCTGCTTCCAAGCAGACCCTCGGTCGGTGGATTGTGGATGCCATTCACAAGGCTTATGAGTCCTCTGACCTCCCCTCGCCGATGGGAGCCAGGGCTCATTCCACTAGGAGTGTGGTGGCCTCCAAGGCCTTTCTCGCAGGTGTCCCTATCCAGGACATCTGCAACGCTGCGGGTTGGTCCACGCCTCTGACTTTCGTCAGGTTCTATGGCCTGGACATGCGAGCCACTCCAGGTTCTTCCGTTCTCTTGCCCTAGCTGTGCGCCTTTTTTGGACACACAGGGCAGAGGTGCGGAAGTCTGGAGCCGTTAGTATCTCGTTCCCCAAAGCGTCGTCGACGCAGCTCGAGTTCCTGAAGAGGAACGTCTTAGGTTACTTGTGTAACCCTAGTTCCTCGAGGGAACGAGACGCTGCGTCACGGAGCCACACTTCCGGCATCCCTGCCAGCGCTTGCTTCATTCTAGAAGCTGATGCCGGTTTCCCCGCACGTGCTTTTATACCAGCTGGTCATTACGTCACCTCGCCCGTGACGTCCCTTCCCATTTCTGGACAGATTTGATTGGTATTCAGAGCCGGTTACGCTGTTGGCATTCCCCAAAGCGTCGTCGACGCAGCGTCTCGTTCCCTCGAGGAACTAGGGTTACACAAGTAACCTAAGACGTTTTCCTCCATGTTTGTAATTTCTGTGTCAATCAGCTGCTCAAAGATCTTACCTTTGGAGAGGATTGTTGATTTTACTCGAAAAATGTATTACTACTTAGAAATTAAGATTCCTTCAGAATGCATTGGTTGCCCAACACCTATGAACAATAATAATGATAAATGCTGACCAATAATTAATTATATTTTTTAGTGAAACAAGCAAAATGTAATTTTCTTTTTCATATGCCATAGCTATGCATGACTGTACACTAGACAAATGCAGCCAAGGTGAATACATCTCAATTTTCAGTCAAGTAATAAATTAATGCATATGTTAATAACAATTATATTTTATTTACTGACAACAGAAAACATGAACAAATGAGTAAAATGTAAATACAAGTAACCATGACAATAAATAAACAAGTCAACAACACATGAAGAAGCTTTATTCAAACAACATTGTTCTAAAAATCATGTACATTTACAGGCAGTGAACCACATCTACTGCATCTCAACACAGCTGAGCCAGTTCTGCAGCTTTATTCTGATGAAGACCACCGTGTCCACCTTCACCTGTCTCTGCTGTCCATCACGTCCCTCATTGCTGCAGTCAGACTTTATATTTGTGTTATCCTTTTTTTCCTGCAAATACCGCGGTCACCTGCTCCACCACAAAAGCTCTGCATCAAATGCACAGAAATCAAGAATCAGAAAAGCGCTGTAACAGCTTCGTTTGAAATGACAATAATTAAAATAAACTAAACCTTAAGATTTAAAATAATTTGTTATTCATTTCAGTAACTGAAAGGTTTTCAGCTCACTGTGAGCCTTTGAATATTCTTGTAGAATATGTTCCTGTCTCTTATTAAATAGACATTTAATGGTCTTTAAGATGCAGTATAAGGTTTATGTAAATGCACTTTGGAGACGCGAGTGTTTACTGGAGCTGTTCACTATAAAAATACACTGTAACGTCACTGTCTAGCATCTACACCTTCAGCAAATCAACAGTTTAATATACAGTAGCTCAAGAAATACGATTTTAACACATGTAACCATGTTTTTGATCGATAATACTCACATTTGTAAGCACCCGCGTCGCTGATCTCCGTCAGGTTCGATGATGACGTATCCTCTCGCGGGGGCTTCTGGGATAGAAAAGTGTCCATCGGATGAACACTTCAGAATCTGGTGGATTGAAGAACGCGCAGAAAGATGGGGAGGAGCCGAAGTCTGTTGCCGTTTCAAATTTAAAGGGGAAGAATCGCAAGATTTTTGCTAAAGCCCCCCTAAAAATGACCTAGCAACGCCCATGACAAGCCGGAATGAAAACGAGCCGAAATGAAATAGAAGTAACGAGGCTATTTTTAAAATGTAAGGAGTAGAAAGTACAGATAATTGCGTGAAAATGTAAGGAGTAGAAGTAAAAAGTCGGCTGAAAAATAATTACTCCGGTAAAGTATAGATACCCAAAATTTCTACTTAAGGTAACAAAGTATTTGTACTTCGTTACTTGACACCTCTGATAATGGTTGGGGGGCGCTTCAAGATGGCGTCGGAGTAAGTCGCGTTTATGTTTGAGCTTACTTGTATTTTGTGCAAAACTTGATTTTTTTTGCCCCTGAAGACTTCATTTGTTTTCATGCGTTGAGTTCATACATGTTGTTCTCTCCATATATTTAACGTACTGCGATTAGTGAGTTTGTATATTTTTGAGAGCTTTTTCATCTTTTCAGCAACAACTAGCACGTGTTTGGATCCGGGAATTGCGGTGTGGCGTCATAATGGAGGTGGATGACAGCTTGAGGTCCGAGAGTGTTAAACGTATGCATACTTATGCCAAATCTGCTAATGTTGTGGACTCCCTGGACACGTGCTTTCCCGAGTCTCCCGGAGCAAGCCCTTTACCAAAAATGCGGCGCCCAGCCTCAGATTCTTCAAATACGGTCCTGCTTGAAGCAATAGAGAGACTGGGTAAGAAGCAGGATGACTTCATGGAGAAACTTTTGGAGATCGAGAAATCTGTCGCGTCCAATTCTATCCTTATCTCTGACCTTGCAGCGAGGGTCGACGTTGTTGCTAAAACGTCAGAGGAGGCAGCTGCTAAATCTGATAAACTGGACTCTCAGATGTCTACTTTGGCTGCAGAAAATAAACACCTATGGGATAAATAAACACCTATGGGATGGACTTTCTGACCAACAGACCTCAGCATGTTAGGTCAGGCCTCACCTGTTCCACCACCATCACACTCAACACCGGCGTACCACAGGGCTGTGTGCTGAGCCCATTTCTCTACTCCCTCTACACCCATGACTGCAGGCCTGTGCATGGATCCAACTCCATCATCAAGTTTGCTGACGACACCACAGTGATTGGCCTCATCAGAGACAACGATGAGACTGCCTACAGGGAGGAGGTACAGCACCTGGCTGCATGGTGTGCTGACAATAGCCTGCTCCTCAACACCAGCAAGACAAAGGAACTTATTGTGGACTTCAGGAAGAAGAAAAGTGGAACGCATGACCCCATCCACATTAACGGGATGGTTGTTGAACATGTCAAGGCTCACCAACGCCTCTTCTTCCTTAGGACACTGAAGAAGAACCACCTGTCTCCAACCATCCAGCTGAACTTCTACCGGTGTGCGATTGAAAGCATCCTGACCAACTGCATCACAGTCTGGTATGGGAACTGCACAGTTGCTGACCGCAAGGCACTGCAGAGGGTGGTGAAAACCGCCCAACGCATCACAGGGACACCACTTCCTGCCATTGAGGACGTCCAGAGAAAACGCTGTTTACGTCGAGCTCGCGGCATTCTTAAGGACTCCTCTCACCCTGACCATAGACTGTTTAACTTACTGCCCTCTGGGAGGCGCTTCAGGAGCCTCCGAACAAGGACAAGCAGACTCAGGAACAGCTTTTTCCCTACAGCTGTTTCCCTACTAAACTCTGCCCAGTGATACCCCCCTCACACACCACTACAAACTCTTCACCCCTCCCCATCATTAAATCGATTTAAAAAAACAACAAAAAAAATGTACTATGTACTGTAAATTTTTATTTCTATGCACTTTCAATGTTCATTGCACTAGTGTTTATATATCTTAATTTATAGCTTATTCATATCCATTTGTAATTATGTTCATAGTTTTTGCTCACAGTGTACATACATTTACTGCACAATCCATCTGTATAGTATGTTCATATCACCCATCTGTATATCATACTGATAGTATTTAAAAACTTGTAAATTATGTCCATAGTACTACTGCCTTATCTGTATATTCTGTACATATGTAACATATTGTAGGCACTGTATATCCTGTACCTCTGCTTATTGCACTTCTGGTTAGATGCTAACTGCATTTCGTTGCCCTGTACCTTACATGTGCAATGACAATAAAGTTGAATCTAATCTAATCTAATCTAATCTAAAGTGGATGAGCTGGACGCCTATAAGAGACAATGGAATCTAAGGATCGCAGGTGTTCCGGAAGTCGATGGGGAGAATGTCAAAATGTCATAATGGACATTTTTCTTCAGGTGTCCCCAAGTTTAGCGGATGTTCTGCAGGCTTCGATTGATGTTGCGCACAGGCTTGGCCCTAAATTGGGTAATGCGCGTTCTCGCACGATAATTGTACAGTTCCTCTCGCGGTCTCACCGTGATCGTGTCTGGGCTGACGCAAAAAAATCTGAAGTGCTCAAACAGAAAAAAATGAGGATAACAGAGGACCTGACGCAGAAAACGAAGGAAGCCCGGAATAAACTGTGGCCGTTGGTGGAGAAAGCCCGAAAAAAGGGTCGTTGTGCTGGTTTCAAGGGTCCATTTGCTATTGTTGATGGAAAGAGGATTTGTGCGGACCATATCTGACTTCTAATGGACATTAGAGGTTAGGTGCTCTTATGCCAGTTATGGTTATTGCCATTTTCACTGCGGAACTGTTAACTGGCAAAGTATGGAAATTGACAAGCAGCTGATAAATACGCAGTATTGATGTAATATGTTAAGTTAAGCGGAGACGGTTTAAAATAAGTTTACGCTGTTAAAGAGGGGTTTGGATAAGTTTTAAGTTTTGCACTTTATTGTATTGCATTTTATATACTCTTTATTACTGTAGCGGTTAAAAGTTTTTCTCGTGTTCTCTTATTGTTCGTATGTCAGTTAAACTTTCTTGTTTTTCTCTAAATGTACGGGGGATTCGTGATTTATCTAAACGCAAAGCTTTATTTTTATTTTGTATGTCACAGAAAAGAGAGATTTATTTTCTTCAAGAAACGCATTCTTCTTTCAAAGATGAAACTTTTTGACGCAATCAATGGGGAGGTAATATTTTATTTTGTCATGGTACTAACCACTCCGCTGGAGTTCTGATTTTGTTTGATCGTAATTTTAGCGGCTCTATTCTTCAGTCTTTTTCTTCTTCTGAGGGCAGATGGATTATTGTTGTTATTCTTTTGGGAGATTTCTTGTTTATCTTGGCCAATGTTTATGGTTTTAACAATCATACCAAAAAAGCAGTTTTTTTCATGATCTTTCTTCTAAAATCTTTGATTTAAAAAGTAAATATCCTTCTGCTGCAGTAATAGTCGGAGGAGATTTTAACGAAGCTCCTGACTTATGTATGGATAGATTTCCTTCAAAACAAGAATCACGCAGAGGTAATACCATTATTAATGATTTGTGTAACTTCCTTTCTCTATTGGATGCTTACAGGTTTATGCATGCTGATGCTTGTTCATATTCTTGGTTTAGTGCAGATCTCTTAAAAAAATTGCGTATAGATTATTGGCTTATTTCTGATTTCATGTCTCCTTTTATTAAATCCAGTGATATCTGTCCTGCTCCTCTCACAGATCATGTTTTATTGATCTTATTTTATCTGATCCCGCTGCTGGCTGTCATAGAAATCCTGGATACTGGAAACTAAATTGTTCTTTATTAGGACTTTCCTCTTATTGTTCAGGTATTAAGAATATTATTGAAGAATTTAAAGGAAAACCATCAGTTTCAATATCTTCTAATTGGGAGTTGTTCAGATATGAGTGTAGAAAATTCTCTATTCGATTTAGTAAACAGTTGGCAAAGACAAAATCTTTAAAGTATACCTCTATATTAAAAGAAATGAATCAAATTCTAGGAAAACAACAAACAAAAGAAGAGGATAAGGTAAAACTACACAACCTAAAAGAAGAATTAGATAACATTTATACAGTAAAGGCCAAGGGTGCATTTATTAGATCGAGGGTGAAATGGCTAGAATTCGGGGAGAAAAATTAAACATATTTTTTTTAATTTAGAAAAGAGAAGAGGAAATGTCAAAAAAATATCTTCTCTATATATTGAGGGTAGTTTAGTAACAGATGAAGCCATAGTTTCTAATTTTGTTTCCAGTTTTTATTCACAACTTTATACTTCCACATTTAACCCACAAATTTCTGATAGCTTTTTTGAGAGGGTTCAGGCATTCACACCCATTATAAGTGATGATAATATGTCTTTTTGTGAGATGGATTTGTCGTTGGATGTTATTATTCATAAATCCCCTCTTAATAAAAGCCCAGGTCCAGATGGACTGCCTTTTGAATTCTACAGGACCTTTTGGCAAGACATTAAAGAGTTTCTTTTAGAAATGTTCAAAGACTGTGTACAGAAAGGTGAATTGACTGAGTCCATGAAGCAGGGGCTAATTACTTTAATTCCAAAACGCAACAAAGATTCCCTGTATTTAGATAATTGGCGCCCGATTACTTTACTTAATTCAGATTATAAATTGTTAGCTTCCCTTTATGCAAACAGGCTGAAACCATGTTTAGAAGAAATTGATTCTGTTTCCCAATCTGGCTTTATGAAAGGCAGGCACATAGCAAATAATATACGGTTAGTGTTAGATATTTTAGACTATAAGGAATTGATAAACGATGAAGCAATTATTTTATTTTTAGACTTTTATAAAGCCTTTGATACAGTCGAACACGAGTTTATGTTTGAATCTTTGCGTAGGTTTGGTTTTGGTCATTCTTTCATTAAAATAGTACAGATTTTTTACAAAAATATTAATAGCAATGTGTCTTTGGTTAATGGTGTTTCTCCTTGGTTTGTGATTAGTAGGGGTATTAGACAAGGGTGTCCCATATCACCTTTTTTATTTTTATTGGTCACTGAGTTTCTTAATATTTTTATTACTCATTGCTTAGATGTTCAGGGTATTCTAGTAGCGGAACATACTTTTCTAATTAGTCAACTGGCGGATGACACCTGTCTGTTTTTAAAAGATGAGAAGCAGGTTCCTGTTATTTTGGATGCTTTGAATTTATTTTCTAATGCTTCTGGTCTCTCAGTCAATCGAAATAAGAGTGAAATTATGCCTGTTCACAGTCTGGACAAAGATCAGATCAAAGGTATTAAGGTCAAAAATTCTGTAAGATATTTAGGTATTTTAATTAGTAAATCTCAGACTGATAGAATTGCAGATAATTTCTCGCATCGGATACAAAAATCTAAGAATATTTTCAATTGTTTGTTACAAAGGAACTTAACCATTTATGGTCGTGTTTTGATATCTAAAGCGGAAGGTATTTCTAAGATTGTTTACCCAGCTTTGTCTTTATATGTTGACTGAAAAATGCTCATCTATTGACTCTATGTTATTTAAATTTTTGTGGAAAAATAAAACTGAATATGTTAAAAGTAAGACATTGATTAGAAATACTTTGGAGGGAGGTGTGAATGCTCTGGACTTTAGTACTCTCAATCAAGTTTTTAAAATTGGTTGGATTAAACGTTGCCTGAATGCTGACCCTAGTTTGTTATGGTTTTATATTCCTAAATTGATCTTTGAAAAATGCGGAGGTTTGAATTTTTTATTAGCTTGTGATTTTAGTTGCAATAAACTCCCAGTTAAGCTCTCTAATTTTCATAAGCAAGCTCTGGATGCTTGTAAGCTTGCCTTCTGTCACAATTTTTCCCCTCATAGATGTATTCTATGGAATAATCAGAATGTGCTGCATGGAAAAATATCTGTCTTTATGAAAAACTGGTTTGACAAAGGTGTTATTTTTGTTTTAGATTTGTTAAAAAAGCATGGTCACTTCTATTCTTATTCAGAATTTTCAGAACTCTTTGAATTGGAAATCTCTCCTAGAGTGTTTGAACGGGTAATTAATTCCATTTCACCCAAATTGTTACATTTGGTTAGGGCAAATTGTTACAGTTCTTTAAAATGTGAAATCCCAAAAGAATTGATTGGAGGTCTGGAGCTTTGTAATATTAAATGTAACAATTTCTGGATTAGAAAAACACTTATTAAGAAATTTAGTTCTAATCCTAAAGCATTTTATAAGTGGAAACTAAATTTCCCCTTTCTTTCTACTATTCAACTTTGGGCTGGTATTAACACGTTTCTGTTACCTAACAAGATAAAAGAACTTCACTATAAAATTCTTCATATGTACTGTCGTGTCTTTGTGAAAGAAATGAACGTTGCAATAAGAATAAGATGACACACAAGTTAGCTTGCTCAACTGCTATGTTTACTTCGTTTTTTTATATACCAACTTCAACCAGAACATTTCCGGAAAGTAACAGTGCATTCTGGGTGCTGTAGTTAAATAACAATGCAACCAAATATACAACATCTCCTCCCCCCTTACTTTTAAGGTCAGCTTAGTAACTTTGAACTAGCACCATGCAGAATGAATGTATAACATACAGTTTCACCTTAACATTCTATGAACATTTTTATATATATATATAGAAATTCTCAGAACATTCAGTTTTCCTTGTTAAATGTCCTTGGTAACTTAACACAACTAATTCCCTGGGAATGAGGGTGGACTACCTCATACCCTAGCTTACCCTTAGGGGATTATTCTGCCCCGATGCAATAAGGGTAGCCCCTAACTAAGTATAATCCAGAAACCGTTGAGGTTGACGCCGTTCCCTCATTGGATATCGGCGGCCTACTTGATTTCCATTTTCTGTCGAAACATCCGGGGATGACAATTCTTTAGTAGATGGGGAATTTGGGGTCTCACCAGGCTCGGTAAGGACGGTCACAGAAACTGGTGAGTTGGCACCTTCTTGATCATGATCGTCGATACCTTCAGGAAGGTCAGTGAATGTACTGACTCCGCTCAGCAACTGATCAGTATGTCGCCTCCATAGAAGATTCCCAGCAGTTTTAACTCTGTAGGATACGGGACCTGTCTGGGTCTCCACAGTAGCTGGAACCCATTTCGGACCGGTGCCATAGTTCCGGGCCAGCACTGATGAGCCTGTCAAGAAGGTTCTGTCTTTGGCTCGCAGTTTCCGTCGCTGTACCTGATTTTCTTATTGTTGTAGGACAGTTTCCTTGAGGGTTGCTGGTTTAAGTAGCTCGAAACTTGTCCTGAGCTCCCGATTGAACATGCGCAGTACTGCGATAGGACAGCAAGAAGTCATGAAGGCGTTGATGAAAGGTGCCTTGTCCAATCGAAGCTTTCAAAGCATGTTTCATGGTCTGAACGAACCTTTCTGCTAGCCCATTTGTTGCAGGATGGTAGGGTGATGACTTGATATGTTGCACTCCATTTGCAAGTAGAAATGTGCCCATCTCATGCGAAATAAATTGGGGTCCATTGTCTGAGACAAACTGCACTGGTGGTCCAAATCTACTGAAAATTTCTCCCAACTTCTCAATTGTCTTTTCTGCTGAAGTAGATTTCATGATGGCCACTTCAGGCCACTTACTGTGTGCATCAATGACGACCAGCAACATTTTGTCCTCGACTGGACCTGCAAAATCAGCATGAATGCGATGCCACGGTTTCTCTGGATATTCCCATGGGTGTAGCGGTGCCAGTTGTGGTACGTTGCGTATGCTTTGACATGACGTACATGTTCTTGCCTTCTCTTCAATTTGTCCGTCCACTCCTGGCCACCAAAAGTAGCTCCTGGCAATCTCTTTCATGCGGACCATTCCACAGTGTCCCGCATGCAGCTGTTTCAGCACTGATTTGCGCAACGCTGGTGGAATGATCACTCTCCTTCCCCACAACAAACACCCTGTCTGCACCGAAAGTTCATGACGTCGAGTGAGGTATGGTTTGAGCTGTAGGTCATGGTTCTCACCTTTTCCTGACATGATGATATCCATGACCTTAGACAGGACAGGGTCATTTCGTGTTCCCTTGCGCACTTGTGCAGCTGTTACTGGGGTCCTTTCCACTTGACTGAAATAGAAAATTTCAGCTGCTTTTGTCGCTTTTACTTGGTCAGCAAGAGGCAATCTGGACAGTCCGTCTGCGTTTCCATGCGATTCTGACTTCCGGTATTTGATGTCATAGGTGTGAGCAGATAATAACAAAGCCCATCTTTGCATCCTACTTGCAGCCAGAGAGGGAATGCCATGGTAAGGGCCAAAAATCGCAGTCAGCGGGCGATGATCGGTCAGAAGTGTAAACTTCCTTCCGAAAATATACTGGTAAAACTTACGCACTCCAAACACAATACTCAATGCTTCACGTTCAATCTGAGCATAATTTGCTTCGGCTTTGTTCAGGCTTCTCGAAGCGAATGCGATCGGCTTCTCTTGACCATTCGGCATGATGTGGGACAAAACAGCTCCCACACCATATGGAGAAGCGTCGCAGGCCAGCTGAATTGGAAGGGAAGGATCAAAATGGGTGAGGGCTTTTGACGTTAACAGAGTCTCTTTCGCTCTGTTGAATGTCTCTTGACATTCAGTAGTCCACCTCCAGCTTTTCTCATGACACAACAATTTGTGTAGAGGTTTCAGCAAAGTAGCGATATTTGGAATAAACCGCCCGTAATAATTAAGCAAACCGAGGAAAGAGCGCAGCTGGCTGACATTTTTGGGCGTTGGAGCATCCACTATGGCCTTAACCTTAGCTGGGGACGTATGCAGACCAGAGGCATCGATAACGTGGCCCAGGTACTCAACTGCAGGCTGGAAAAATTCACATTTGTCCCTCTGTACTCTCAATCCGTACTCTTTCAGTCTCTTGAGGGTAGCGTCCAGGTGCTGCAGGTGTGATTCATCGTCATTTCCAGTCACAAGAATGTCATCTAAGTAACATACTACTCCTGGAAGGCCCGCCAGGATCTGGTCCATCGCTCGCTGAAACAGGGACGGAGCCGAAGTGATTCCAAATGGTAAACGCTTATACCGAAATAGGCCCTTGTGTGTGTTGATGGTCAGTAGTTCTCTTGACTGTTCCTCCACATGCATTTGCAGATATGCTTGGTTGAGATCAATTTTACTGAATTTCTGTCCTCCGGTCAGTCCTGCAAAGAGGTCATTTATGAGGGATAAGGGGTATTGTTCTGCAAACAACACTGGGTTCACCGTGACTTTAAAATCCCCGCAAATTCTTATGCCACCATCTTTCTTTAAAACTGGAACAATAGGTGTTGCCCACTTGCTTACACTGACTGGTTCCAGCACACCCTCCTTCACAAGTTCATTTAAGCTTGCCTCAACTTGGGGTTTGAGTGCATATGGCAAAGGTCGGGACTTTTAAGAATTTTGGCTGGCATTCCGGCTCAACAGTCAATTTTACATTGATCCCTTCCATGCTGCCTAACTCCTTTTTGAAAATGTCGCTATGTTTCCGAAGGACACCCTCTAAATCCAGTTTTTGTGATGTCATCATGTGTAAGGCCTGCCAGTTCACCTGCAGTTTCTCTAGCCAGGAACGTCCCTTTGCTGTTTGAGCTCAGTTGCTGAGCTTCCTTAGCAGCTAATTCCATAGCCACGCTCAGTTCTATTGCTCTTTGTAGTGTTATGTTGCTCTCAGTTAATAGTCTTTTCTGAATTCCCTCACAGCGAAGTCCGCACACTAATCTGTCCCGAAGTGTGTCATTCAGTGTATCACCAAATTCACAATGTTCAGCTAATTGTTTTTAGCACTGCCACAAACATTGTGACAGTTTCTCCTTCTAGTTGATTTCGTCGGTGAAACCGAAATCTCTCTGCAATTACTAATGGCTTTGGAGAGAAATGAGCTTTGAGAGTATTCACTATTTGCTCATACGTTTTCTCTCCCGGTTTCTCTGGTTGTAGGAGGTTACGCAGCAGCGTGAATGTCTTTGGACCCATCACACTTAAAAATGTGGGTACCATTTTATCTTGATCAATATTATTTGCTTCCACAAAGTACTCAAAACGTTCTGTATAAGAACTCCACTGCTCACTGCTTTCATCAAACGGACCCATACAGCCGAAAACTGATGCCATTTTGTTCCGTTTCCAGTCGTTAACAATCAATTTAGTCACTTATCTGAATCGTTGTCTGTCCTCCCCCTTTACCAGACGTGAAAAAGCAGCCGGCTCGTATTTTCTCTCGTTTCACACAAAACCGCTTTTTTTTCTCGTTCTCATAACACACGCATGAGTGATTGAGTTCTCGTCGCCACTTTGTCGTGTCTTTGTGAAAGAAATGAACGTTGCAATAAGAATAAGATGACACACAAGTTAGCTTGCTCAACTGCTATGTTTACTTCGTTTTTTTATATACCAACTTCAACCAGAACATTTCCGGAAAGTAACAGTGCATTCTGGGTGCTGTAGTTAAATAACAATGCAACCAAATATACAACATGTACTATCCCTGTAATTCTCTACTTTCAAAATTTAAGTTGGATATCTCTTCACAATGCACATTCTGTAATTCTAATTTGGAAACAATATCACATTTATTTTTTGAATGTGATTATGCACAGGATTTATGGAAATAAATGTCTTGGCTTGTTTTTTCAGCTTACAACAAACTTTTTAATTTTGAAATAAGTAATGTACTGTTTTTGATTTGGGAATCAGGATCAAAGGAGCTGGATGATATGTTAAAATTATTAACTCTTTGTGGCCTATTTCATCTTCATAAATCTAAAGTTACTGATTGTATGCCCAATTTTAGGATTTTTTCTATTGATTTGAAATTATTTTATGAATCCCTCTACTCATCACTTAATAAGAAAGCTGTTAAAACAACTGTATTGATGAAAAAAATAATTACTTTGTTGTAAGGATTACCTCCTGAGAATTTCTTGAAGTTGACATTTTATGTGTAATTTTTCATTTTAGTTATAGTTTATCTTAATTTTTCTATAAATTATCTATTTTAAAAGATGTTTATAGTAACTATTATTTATTTCCTTTTTCCTTTTTTTCCTTTTTTTGTTACTACTTTTATTCAGGTAACTAATGTTTTGTATTTTGATTGTGTGTGTATTGCTTTTACTTTGACTGTATCCCCTGTGAATGTTATTTGTTTAATAAAAAAAAAACAATATAATGGTTCTCATCCAAACTTCGCTGAACTTTCTCGAAAGATGGCGGGAAGACGTGTGCAAACAGTGTGGTGAAAAGCCCGGAAGTACGTCATGTTTAACCCTGTGCAACTATCTAAAAAGTCTGTTACTATTTACCCCGCGTTACTTTGTGCCCCGCGCTCCCCTACAGATACAATATAACTGCAGTTCAGTGATACGCTGAAATGCAGGTGAAGATTTCAGATGCAAAAACTTATTAGTCTGTCTGATTAAATTTATTTTACCTATTTATTTTTATGAGCATTTAAAAAAATAAATAAAGCTGATATGATTAGGTTCAGTAATTTCACTTTAATGGCAAAGAGGTTCTTTTCATTGCCAATAAAGTCTTCTTGTATAGGCTCTGTACTGCAGTTATGCTGTATTGTGCAACATGTATTTTTTGTAATGTAGACTTCCTATAAAATATTCGTACAAAAATACTTTTGTTCAAAAAATATTTGCCTATGGAATATTTCACCCGCTTAATCATGTAGATTAATATCCCACACGTGAGATCTTCCTCCGTTGTCCTGACAACGAGTCTCGCCAGCAGCTGATTACTCGTCTTCTCCGTAGTGTCTACTGCAGGATGGATATAAAAGTATAAAATACTTTTTGGTTTGACAACATCGTTCATATGTGAACTATCACAATTAAAGCACAAAGGCATAACAACATTACACCCCGAGGCCATTCACAAGTGTGACAAAAGAGAATAAACGCTTTCCTCCGGAGAAGTTCAACATGCGTGCAAAAGGAGACGTGGGGAATTAGGAGTACGGTAGCGCTGACTATAACAGGGACCCTTATTATGAAAGTATGGCGCGTTCAAGGAATAGGAAGTGATGTAAAAGGGGGAACGCCCGGATATTGCAACAGCTGCAGCAGATATCAGTTCGTCAGTGACACGAATGCTGAGGAAGACGAATAGCATCGATTCCCAGCCACAGATTGAGTGGATATTGTGCTTTGTGCGTCTCATAAGAGCAAACCACACACACGCCCCAAATCCCAGCACAATTCATCTATCACTCTCATCTGGCCAAGATACAGCACAGCTAATCTAAAGTCAGGACATTACTCAAACGAGCTTAAACTGACTGTTCACTTTCCTGGACTAATTTGATCCCTCTGAATTCAACCTCTGGAGGCCCGATTGTCTCACTGTGGCTGCCTTCATTGTAGCTGGAAGTTCTTGCGTATCCAAGTGGACATTGTAAATGTGCAAGTTGATGATTGAATCCCCCCTCTGATGTATATTTACCTATTTGTCAAATTAAACCAGTTCAAGCCTATCACTTCCCTCTCTGTCGTGTTCTGACCGACACACCTGGTACACTGCTCCTCCATTTCAAATCAGCCCTTATTATCTTCCAAGAAAGTAGCCTTCGCTACATTTGTGGTCCTTCGAGCCGGATAGCAGCGGTGATGGGAGTATGCAACAGAGCAGCGAAGCATTAGGGGGCCCATCCGTTCGGCCCAAACGTCAGGTGAGACCACCATCCTATCTGAGAAATTACTAGATCAATGTAGTGCGTCCCAAGAAATACGGCTCAGCCCATGGCAGTCCAGCACAACCCGTGCCTAGAAGGGAAGAATGGAGCTCGCAGCCTCACGTGACGTGGAGTAGAACCCCTCAGACACAGTGTGATTATTTACCAAGCTCAGAGGAGAGCTTTATCGACACAAGTTTAGGACGGCTACCTACCTATACAACCCACACAGAAGAGGGAGCTGAGTCGAGTGGGCACAGAGAAAGTTTCACCTCACCTTATGGTACTCAGCAGGAATCACGTGAGTTGACAGCCTCAATTAGAATGGGAGGAACAGTTCAGCGGGATCAGACCTCAGAGCAATGGCCAGTGCCACCGATTCCATTACCAGAAGAATCGTTAGCCCTAGATGAAGAGGAGTATGACGAAGAACTGCCTCCTCTGCTGTGGCCTTTAATTGATAATCCTCCCAGGTCCGCAGTTGGTGAGGAGCAGCGAGTGTTCATTGTCATAGACCGAATGATGAGCGAGCTACAGCTCATGAAGGATAGTGTATCATCTAGGACCGCAGCTCCCACTCATTCACATTCTACCCCTCGGAGTTTGAATCCCCCTCAGCCTAGGCAAGATCCAGAAGAGTACGACATCCGGTCCAGCACCCAGAGGCCAAAGCTTTACTCACCCATTGCACGGCGGCAGCCCAGTATATATCGGCCAGAGGAGGCAGTCCCCACTCAGTATCCAGCTAGGCCTTATACCCAACCGCCACCCCCTGCTTCAGGCCGACAGTTTTCACCCATGTCAGATTCCCCAGGGGTAGTAGAGTACAGGGGGCCGGGGCCGAAGATTCCACTCTTCGTTAATAATGATAATAATGAGTTCTCTCGGCTGAAATTAGCTTTAACGAACTTGATACCCACTGACGTTCCAGAGCTTTTCAAGTATCAGATTCTGGTAGATCACGTGAAACTTGAAGAAGCCTGTCTTATCGCCGACTCCTTGATCAACTCGCCTCAGCCGTACACAGACACTATGGCAGCCTTGACTGAAAAGTATGGCCAACCGCAACATGTCGCCTTGAAGAGGATCGCTGCGGTGATAGATTCTCCTGAGATTAGAAGAGGGGATATAGCTGCCTTTGAGAGGTTCTCCCTGCACGTGCAGTCACTTATGGGTATGCTACAGACACTGGGGCCAGACGGAGAAGTTGAGCTGAGATGCGGCTCACATGTAGCCCGACTCCTCGCCAAGCTTCTGATGGAGATGAGAGCTAACTTCCAACGTCAGATGTTCCATCGTCCTGGGCATACTCATACGTTGCTTGACCTGGCGGAATGGCTTCGATATGAGTCATGGTGTCAAGGCTATGACAACCTCACCGACACTCGTGCCCAAGGGCTACCAGGCTACCGAGTTGAGAAACGTCGCAGTAGACCCCCGGCTACGGTACTTCATGGAGCAGAAAGCTGTACGCCGAACCCCGTACCCCGGCGAGAGGGTCAGAGCTCATTTGCACAGAGGTGGAAAGGTAAAGCAAAACCCTACTGTCCATATTGTGAGGACACACAGCACTTCCTGAACAAGTGCCCACATTTCCAGAAACTCAATCAAGAGGAGATCATAGAGTGGATCAGGGTTAACAGGAGATGCTGGAGATGCGGGACAGCACATCAAGCGGCACAATGCGACCTCAAGAGGCTCTGCGATGTGTGTCAGGGAAAGCATCTGAGGGTTCTTCATGACGTTAACTCACGCCCCAAGGCGGAGCAGCCAAAGTCTGAAAGTTGCCTGGTGAACACCAGTGCAGAAGTCCTCTATCTCGACAAACCATCGGACCACCCTCGTGTTCTGCTGAAAGTCGTCCGAGTTTTACTGCGTAACAAGGACCGGACATTAAACACATATGCAATCCTGGACGATGGTTCCGAGCGCACAATGCTCCTCCCTGAGGCTGCTGACAAGCTGGGCCTACATAAGAAGCCAGAGGACCTTGCTCTGCGGACCATACGACAGGAAGTTCAAGCCCTGAAGGGAGCCGCTGTCTCGTTCAATATCTCATCCCCAACTAATCCCAAGAGAACCTTTCGGATAGTGGATGCATTCACCTAACCACGCCATTTTGAGCCATTTGAACATGTTAAACCACTAGTGCTGATTGGAGCGGACTACCCTCATCTACTCACTCCGATCGAACCGGTGAGACTGGGCCCTCCTAGTGGACCGGCAGCCATCCGCACAAGACTGGGATGGACACTTCAAGGACCTGCACACCTTACCCAGTGGGCCCCGAGCGCCCAGCAGTGTCTCTTTACTAGTATCTCACCCCAGATGACAGAGCTGATGCAGAACGTTGAGAAGCTCTGGAAGATGGACATACTGCCATACCAGACCAGCAAGTCGGTGATGAGATCAAAGCAGGATAAGGAAGCGCTCGAGCTTCTGGAGGCCAAGACGAGGCGTGTACAGATTGCAGGCATCCTCAAATACGCCACCCCTCTGCTAAGGAAGCGAGATGTTTCCCCGCTCAGAGCTCCCAAGGAAGCTGTCTTACCCAGCCTCAGAAGTCTGGAGAGACGCTTGGCCCGGGACCCCCGACGAGCTGATGAGTACTGTGCAGCGATTCGCAAGTTAGTGGAGACTGGAGCGGTCAAGAAGATTGACCCCAGAGAAGCCTTGACCTCAGATGAATCGTGGTATATACCACACCACTTGGTAAACCATAATGGGAAGAGTCGTTTGGTCTTCAACTGCTCCTTTCAATTCCAAGGTCGAAGCCTCAATGACACCCTTCTTCCTGGACCAACATTGGGAGCCTCTCTGCTGGGAGTTTTACTGCACTTCAGGGAGCATGCGGTGGCAGTCTGTGGCGACATCCGAGGAATGTTCCACCAAGTCCAGCTCTTGCCTGAAGACCGGCCTCTTCTCAGGTTCATCTGGAGAGATATGAAACAGGAGGACTCCCCTGAAGTCTTTGAGTGGCAGGTCCTGCCATTTGGCACAGTGTGTTCACCATGTTGTGCCACATTCTCTCTCCAAATGCATGCCAGAGATCACGGAGGTCCTGAAGAGGGAGTCAGGCATTCAGTGGAGCGCTGTTTTTACGTGGATAATTGTCTACAGAGTGTGCCTACCCCAGACGAAGCCAAGGAATTGGTGGATCGGCTGAGGAAAGAGTTGGCAGCTGGAGGGTTCGAGATTCGCCAGTGGGCTAGTAACATACCTGACATACTCAGACACCTACCTGCAGAAGCAAGATCTGATAGCCTGGAACGATGCCTTACACATGAAGAACCAGGCCTGTTAGAACCGGCCCTGGGCCTTAGCTGGCACTGGCAGACGGATGCCTTGTGCTACAAGAGCCGACCTTTGGAGTATGGTGCGCTCACGATGAGGAATGTTTACAAGGTGCTAGCCCGACAATATGATCCCCTGGGATTTATCGCACACTACACGACTCGCGCCAAACTGATTGTCCAGAGTATGTGGGACAAGCCACGTGACTGGGATGACCCACTCATCCCTCTGTCACAGTCAGTTGTTGGAGTGCCCAGTTTAGTCACCAGAGGGCACTCTCTTTGGGTTATTGTTTGGGTGTTCTGAACTGCGTTTCCCATCACCCTTTGCACTTATTGGTTCATTACTGCCACCTGGTCATCATTGACTCATTAGCCTAACTCTATATATACCTTGTTCATTTTGTCTTTAGTTGCGTCAGTATTGCGTTCTGTTCCTTGATTCGTTCATATGGATGATGTTTTTGTTGGACTCTCAAAATAAAGCTGCAAATGGATCTTTTGGAGTTTCATCCGTGACACCCTCACGATCTGCAAAGGGCATGGGAGGAGTGGGAATTGGAGTTACATCTGCTGCCACGTATTTCGTTACCCCGGCCTTATGCTCCACCCGATACCGACCAGATGGTGATCTCCAGACAGGTCCACGTGTTTAGTGATACCTCTGAAAAGGCCTATGGATCCGTCTCTTACCTGAGGACAGAAGATGACCAGGGTCAAGTATACCTTGCATTCATGGCAGCTAGATCCAGAGTGGCGCCCCGTCGACAGCACTCCATTCCCTGCCTTGAGCTCTGTGGTGCCCTGATGGCCGCCCTATTAGCAAAGACAATAGAGAGAGAATTGACGGTGAAGATAAATCAGACAATCCTTTGGAGCGACTCTACAACAGTGCTGACCTGGTTGCAGTCAGAGTCATGCCGATTTAAAGTCTTTGTGGGTACTCGTATAGCCGAGATCCAAGAGCTTACAGAGGGAAGTACTTGGCGCTACGTCGACTCAGAACCGGGCAGATGATGTAACCAGAGGGAAGACATTGGCAGAGTTGGCCGAGCCGAACCGTTGGAGCCAAGGGCCCTCCTTCCTCCTCAAAGGACCTGCTGAATGGCCATCATTACCTGGAGAGGTGACAAAACAGGATGTCATAAAGTACAAGAAGTCGATTTCGTGCGGAGTAGTATCGAGAGCAGACCCACTAGAGACATTTTTGAGCCAGTCATACCTTAGCTGGGGAGACATGGTTGAGGCTGTAGCACAGGAAGAGCATGGAGCCGCAGATCAAGAGAAGGTCCTGACGGCAGCAGACTATCAGCAGGCAGTGATGATGATGTTCCAGAGAGTCCAGGCGGAATGCTTCCCAGAGGAGATACGGCACCTCAGAGCAGGGAAAGCCGTACTCCGAAGTAGTCGTCTCCTCAATCTTTCCCCCGAACTCCTCATCCAGGACTGTGATGCTCGTCTCTGTCACCCAGGCCCTGAGCGAGTATTCGCAGAGATGCGTCGGGCCTTCTGGAGAGAAGCCATTCGGAGAATGCAACACCAGTGTGAAGAGTGCCGAAGATGGAAATCTAAGCCGGCGATCCCAAAGATGGCGGACTTACCTGTGGCCCGTCTACGCATATACAAGCCACCGTTCTACTCAATGGGTGTCGACTGCTTTGGACCGTTTCAGGTCAAGATAGGACGACGCTCAGAGAAGAGATGGGGCATCATTTATAAGTGCCTTACCACCCGGGCAGTACATTTAGACCTCATGCACAATATGGATGCGGACTCCTTCTTGATGAGTCTCAGGCGGTTCATCGCTCGCAGAGGGAACCCTGCTGAGCTCTACTCAGACCAGGGTACGAACTTCAAAGCAGGGGAGAAGGAGCTCCGTGAGTCTTTTAACAACATGTCCTCCGATCTCCAACGCCTTCTGGCCAAGCAGAAGATTGCATTTCGCTTCAACCCCCCCTGCAGCTCCCCACTTCGGGGGCACCTGGGAGAGGGAGATCAGGTCTGTCAAGACAGCGCTGTATACCGTCATAGGAGTTCCACCGGTCTCCGAGGAGGTCTTATCCACAGTCTTACTAGAGGTCGAGGCTATACTGAATGCTAAACCTTTGGGTTACACCTCGTCCAGTGTTGCAGACTTGGATGCAGTGACCCCAAATGTCCTGTTGATGGGGCGGCTGGATGGAGCACTACCTCCAGTTGTCTACCCTAAGTGTGAGGGTCTAAGCAAGCGGAGATGGCGACACGGCCAGGTCATAGCAGATCACTTCTGGGCAAGATTTATCAGGTGTTACCTTCCAACTCTACAATGCCGGCAGAAGTGGCATGGTACTCCAGCTGATCTGGCAGTGAATTCAGTAGTGCTGGTGATAGACCCGCAATTTCCCCGTGCACTCTGGCCAGTTGGTAGGGTGATCAAAGTGCATCAGAGTGCAGATGGTCATGTGAGAGCTGCAGACATTCAAGTCAAAGATAAAATCTACACCCGGCCGGTTGCCCGACTTATCACTCTCCCAATGATTCCAGAAGCAGAGGAGAATGGGAAAGGCCCTCCAGTGTCTACAGACTGAGGTGTGAGCCTTTTGCAGGAACAAATTGCACGCAATTTGGGGGCGGCTGTGCAAAAGGAGATGTGGGGAATTAGGAGTACGGTAGCGCTGACTATAACAGGGACCCTTATTATGAAAGTTCAAGGAATAGGACCCTTATTATGAAAGTTCAAGGAATAGGAAGTGAAGTAAAAGGGGGAACGCCCGGATATTGCAACAGCTGCAGCAGATATCAGTTCGTCAGTGACACGAACGCTGAGGAAGACGAATAGCATCGATTCCCAGCCACAGATCGAGTGGATATTGTGCTTTGTGCGTCTCATAAGAGCAAACCACACACATGCCCCAAATCCCAGCACAATTCATCTATCACTCTCATCTGGTCAAGATACAGCACAGCTAATCTAAAGTCAGGACATTACTCAAACGAGCTTAAACTGACTGTTCACTTTCTTGGACTAATTTGATCCCTCTGAATTCAACCTCTGGAGGCCCGATTGTCTCACTGTGGCTGCCTTCATTGTAGCTGGAAGTTCTTGCGTATCCAAGTGGACATTGTAAATGTGCAAGTTGATGATTGGCTCCCCCCTCTGATGTATATTTACCTATTTGTCAAATTAAACCAGTTCAAGCCTATCACTTCCCTCTCTGTCGTGTTCTGACCGATACACCTGGTACACTGCTCCTCCATTTCAAATCAGCCCTTATTATCCTCCCAAGAAAGTAGCCTTCGCTACATCATGACTAGTCAAGTCATCCAGTTTAGCGGTGAGTATACCGTCTAATGTCCTCATATATCTTTAGTTATGATTTTAGAGAGATGTAAAAAGACTTCACGGATATCGTATTCAACCCTCATTCATCCCAAATGAGAGGAAACGCCGCGAGGTGCTGATCTGTAGCGAGGTGCTTCTGACGCACAGAACACACAGCACTGAAGTCTGATAGAGAGACAAAACAACTGCTTTAATGCTGTTTTACTATAATAAAACAAATCATAATTATATTATAAAATCTAATAAAACATCAGCGTCTCAATCCAACTAGTGACAACCCTTGTATAGATGCATTTAATTATGCTATGGCTCAGCAATTTGTTATAAGCAGATCTGTAGAAATTAGTCATGTCATTGTCCAGCTCAATAGCATCAGTACATCATTTATAATAATGGAATGAACAAAACAAACACACATACTGTGTGTTTGTTTCTAAGAGAGTGTCAACCCCTAATTGACATGAGGAAAAACGATTGAAAAGTGCAACAGAGGAAGCTTTAGGAAAGAGGAGAAGAGAGAAAGTGAAAAGGCACTCAACAGATATTGGTGAGACTTTATTTCTGGAAATGCATTAAAGGTCACTCACATTCTGCCACAAATGTAAACCTGATTTTAGATAGTATTTAAATGAGATTAATAACTCTAGCTACTTGTAGGCCTCCTGTATATTTCACACTAAACTGTGATGCAGCCTGAATCATAATCACACCATGTTCGTTTGTTGGCCAGAGGAGAACTGATCCCCAAACTAAACATCATTTCTCCCAAGGGTTTTTTCTCCATTCGGTCATCTGATGGAGTTTGGGTTCTTTGCCACTGTCAACTTTTGGCTTGCTTATTTGGGGACACACAATATTCAGCAATATTATTGATCTGACTCCACTGACACAACTGGATGAGGACTGAACTGAGCTAGATGATGACACCACTGTTGTCCGCACAACTGCATTGGAATTATTATATTTGATGATTTTTATACAGTTATTGAAATTAACTGAGTCTACACTGATTTCAACTGAACAATGACACTTTTTACTGTTTAGAGCTGCTTCACAGCAGAAGTGAATTCTATTTGCATCATTGTTTGACTTTTTATCAATCTGTATTGTATAAAGCACTATATAAATAATGGTGACTTGACTTAAATTGGTTCAGATCGTCAAAAAAAAAAAAAAAGAGCATGAAACAGGCAACCTGAATAAACACAAAATACAGTTTATTAATGATAACTGTATTGCCTTTGTTTTATGTTAATTTTCTTAGGAATTTCGGACAATATTTAGTACTGGATACTCCAAAATAAAATAAATCAGGATTTTTTTTTTCACAGCACTGTACACCAGCATTTACTGTATATTCAGTAGTGTGACATGAATGTGTGGAAATGGGCATTTTTTAGTGTGATTGCTATTTTCAGGAAAATGCACTGGTAACAAAAAAAAAAAAAAAGAAGACCAAAAATATAATTCAGCAGAAGATGATGGCTGTGGTGAAACAAGCACTCAAATAATGGTTAGTAGTAATCTACTTTATTTATTTTATCTTTTATAAAGTATTATCTTTATAGTTTAGACTGCATAATAACTGCTATTGTATTTCAGGAACTAAGACCTGTGGGAGTGCTGGAGAAATCAAGTGTACCAAGTCCTCTGTCTCCTCAGCCATGGAAGAGATCTTCAGACATGAAGAGATTGAGGAGTTAAATTAAATCAAGGAGTGAAAAGAAGATTTACAATATTAGTGCTGATTCAGTATGGAAACAGAGAGAGAGCTGAGGGAGTGGAAAGGTAATGAATTTCTAGTTATATCAGCAATTATTCTCAATGCTTAACATCAGCTCTCAACAGTTTTTTTTTTCTGGATTTTGATTCTCTCTGATTGACTTGAAGATGTGCATTAAAACAATGAATGCAGATAATTACAATCAGTTCAATCACCATTTTAAATCGATGCGCTGCTTTTACTGTAGCTGACACATACAGTCAGAACGCTAGATCTAATGACCTGTAACCAGATTCTAAAAACACAGGATGAGATGGAGACTCCCTGTGCGAGCACATGCGAGTTACTGGCGGACTTGTCGGTGAATGGTGGATGGTAGATTCGTGAGAAGAATTGGATTTACGGGACGCATCATCAGTAGTGTTCCTCTGGGTCATGGGGTGTTTCGGCCTTTGACACTATACACCCTCTCCAGAGGCGGCCAGCTCTAGGTTGATCAGACCTCAGCTTGCGTCCCGAGTCCAATTAACCATGAGAGTCACCTTGTTGTCAAGTGGACATCTCAGGGGACTGTGCATGGCAGAGACGTCCTGTTCCCTGAGCCAAGCCAAAGCCGACTTCTCCTGGCACACTACTTGGGGGCCCAGCTGGGGTCGTTCCTCTTCAGCCAGAGCCACTGGCTGCTTCTTTCTGCTGCCTCTGATGCAGCTTTAACGGCTGTGCGCTGGTTCTGGCCCTTAATTCCCAGGTCCCTCAGCAGTTTTGTGGTAGATGTTCCCACAAACCCTCTGCACCCAACCTCTACTGGGCGGACTTCCACGTTCCAGCCACAATGTTTTGCTTCGGCGGCTAGGTCGGCATACCATAGGTGCTTCCGCTCATATGCCTCCTCCATGGAATCCTCCCAGGGTACGGTGAGTTCGATTATGTATACTTTCTTTATGGAGGGGGACCAGAACACCAAGTCAGGCATCAAGGAGGTAGTGGCAATCTCTGAGGGGAACACCAGCTGTTTCCCAATGTCTGCCAACATCTTCCAGTCGTGCGCTAGGCACAGCTGGCTTCTCTCTGATGGTGTGGAGTTGCTCCTGGCAGCTGTAGTCCCTTCACGGACGAAGGCAGTTGCCCATGGTGTTATTGAGGTGTTAGACATTGGCAGTGACAGGGCATTGATGCTGGATCGTTTTTCCTCCAGTGTGGCAGCAAGGCCCTTCAAAACTTGGTTGTGGCGCCAAGTGTATCGTCCTTGGGTAAGGTTTTACACCCGGTGAGTATGTGCCGGAGGGAGGTTGGCCTGGAGCACAGGATGCACCCAGGATCTTCGCCAAACCACTGATGGAGATTAGCTGGTGTTGGGAGGACATCATATATGGCTCTGATGGTAAAGCTCAAATTCCTCGCTTCCATGGCCCATATATCCCTCCAGCTCAATCTCCTCCTTTCGACACTCTCCCACCGTGTCCACAGTCCCTGTTTGCAGAGGGCGACTGCCTTGGCCCATCTTGCCGTTTCCTCCTGACGCCGCACTTCCTCCACCACCATCTTCTTCCGTGCTGGAGCAGTGGCGTTTCTCCAGGCTGGGCGACTAGTTGTTAGTCCAAGGCCTCCTCTTCCTTGCTGCACGTTCCCCACAATATCAGCATGTCTAAGAGCTGCTGTTGCCTCCTCTACTGCTCTTGCTGGTCTCCATTTGCACCCAGTAACCAGGGTCGGTGCATTTCCTCTGATCACTGGATCTTTGGATTCGTTCAAGGTCATCTGCAGACGTGTTTTAGCACACTTGAACTCCTCTGTAAAGCTGGTGAGGGGCAGCTTGAGGACGCTGTCTCCGTAGAGGCTTATGGTGGTGAGGCAGCGCGGAACTCCAAGCCATTTCTTGATGTGGGCTGTGACTCTTCTCTCCAGCTTCTCTACTGTTGTGATGGGCACCTCATAGACTGCCAGGGGCCACAACACTCGGGGTAGTAGACCATACTGGAAGCACCAGGTCTTCAATTTCCCAGGTAGTTGGGTGTTGTCAATCGCCTGTAGGCCTGCATTGATATCATTACGCAGTTGCTTCACCTGGTCTTTGTCTTTCAGGCTTGCGTCGTAAAGCCTTCCGAGACTTTTGATTGGCTGCTCAGATACAGTGGGGATTGGGTCATCACCGATGAAGAACTGCAAGTCAGTAAGCACTCCCTTCACCACTGAGATGCTGCGTGACTTAGATGGTTTAATTTTCATACGGGCCCAACTGATGTTCTCCTTGAGTTTTCTGAGTAGCCTCCTGGTGCATGGAACGGTGGTAGTTAGGGTGGTGATGTCGTCCATGTAGGCTCTGAGGGGAGGAAGGCGCTGACAAGAGCCAAGTCTTTGCCCATCTACAACCCATTTTGAGGCTCGGATGATGACCTCCATCGCCATGGTGAAAGCCAAGGGAGAGACGGTGCATCCAGCCATGATGCCTACTTCCAGGCACTGCCATGAGGTGGTAAATTCAGGCGTAGTTAAGCAGAATTGCAGGTCCTGAAAGTAGCCTTTGACCAGGGTTGTGATGGTGTCCGGGATGTTAAAGAACTCAAAAGTAGTCCAGAGGAGCTCATGGGGCACAGAGCCGAAGGCATTTGCAAGGTCCAGGAAGATCACGTGGAGGTCCCTTTTCTCCATCTTTGCCATTTGGATCTGGTGCCAGATCATGCTGGCATGTTCTAGGCAGCCAGAGAAGCCAGATAACCAAATAAACCAATAAAATAATGAAAATTAACTTAGGTTTACCCTTCCATTCAAACTGTACTTCACAAACATTAAAGGAATAGTTCTCCCAAAAATGAAAATTCTGTCATTAATTACTCACCCTCATGTCGGTCCAAACCCGTAAGACCTTTGTTCATCGTCAAAACACAAATTAAGATATTTTTGATGAAATCCGAGAAGATTCTGACTCCTCTATAGGCAGCAACACAACTTACTCATTTAAGTTCCAGAACAGTGAGACATTATGAAAGTAATCCATGTGACTCCAGTGGTTTAACCTTAATTTTATCTTCTGTCGCATGAACAAAACACTCATGCGTTGTGATGCTCTCGTGAATGCACATTATAGATCAATATTTTTGTAAATAAGTGGTAAATTCGTTTTTAATTTTTTTTGGACACAAACACTTACGTCGCTTCATCAAATTGAGTTACTGGAGTCACATGAATTACTTTAACGATGTCTTTCCTACCATTCTGGAAGTTGAATGTGTAAGTTGCATTGCTGTCTATGCAGGGTCAGAAAGCTCTCTGATTTCTTTAAAAATATCCTTGTTTGTGTTCCAAAAAGGAATGAAGGTCTTATGGGTGTGAAAACACACAAGGGTGACTAATTAATGACAGATTTTTTAATTTGTGGGTTAGCTGTCTCTTTGAGGGCAGCTTTAACAGGTGTGTATTACACTATTTAAATTGACTTCAATGAAGGAGGCAACCCATTTCATGTCGGGTGGTTCTTTGCCTCCATCTCATGCATTAAAATCATGAAGCCATGCATTTGTTACAGAAGAGGCCCGGAGACAGACATATGGTAATGGGTAAGTTTATTTGACCAGCAGAGAAGCAGTAGTGGTGAGTATGGAACTTGGGATCTGTGGTGCAATCGCTGGAGCTTGACTTGGGATCTTTCTCTTGCAGATGACACGGGGACTGGAGGACAGAGCAGAGGAGACACACACCGCTGTCGAGGAGCAGACTGGAGGGATTTCCTGGAGCAGACAGACAAGGGATCCTAGGAGCAGACATACAAGAGGTAAGAGGGTTATCAGGTAAGTTAGTCAGACCAGTAGTAGAACTAGGCTTGGGGTAGCGCTAGCAGTCCTCTTCAGATTAACGAGACCGGACGTCTGGTGTTTGGCGGAGTGTGTCTTTATAGGGGTGACGTGATGAGGACATGATGAGGTGCAGGTGTTCGTGATCAAAACTCAGGTGAGGGTGTGCGCAGTGATTGACTGGGGGCAGAGCCTGGCAGGTCTGTGACAGCATTAGCCCTTATGTGTGAAGAAGGTTATAGGTTACACAAAGTATTAAATGAAGGGGGCACAATAACTGTGGAAAACATATATTCTATATCCTGTATTCTAATAGTATATTTACATATATTTGTAAATTATATATAGTTTTTAAATTATTAATTTATTTCAATTTAAGGTTAGAATTTTGACCAAAAAAACAAAATGATAAAGAGGGCAAATAATTGTGTAGGACTTATGTAGGTACAGTATTTAAACATGATTGTGTTTATGCTTTTTTCCAGAAATACATGTTATTGTGCAAGGGGTAGTTGCATGGACTATCAGTGGAGGAACAGAAAGCTCTGAGATTTCGTTATAAAGATCTTAATGTGTGTTCTGAAGGTGAACAAGAGACTTGCGGGTTTGGAACGACACGAGGGTGAGTAATTGATGACAGATTTTTCATTTTTGGGTGAACCAACCTTTTAACTTCTTTTTCCTGGAGTGTTCAAAGACATTGTTAATGCTGACCAATATGCCATAAGAAATGAACTGGGAGTAGTATAAATACTTTTCACAAACACTTGGTGACATCACAATTCAAGATTTATTTTAAGCATACTAAATATGCCTGTAGTGAAAAGTGTAACTGAAACTTGAGAATTTCTGGTTGTTTTTGTTTGTCTGTTTTTCCAGACTACATCCAAAATAGTGTTTCCACATCTGAGATAAAGGCAGTCATAAGAACCAAGTGGAACGATGAGGATAAGCTCTTCAAAAAATTAAACCTGCCTGAATAACAAGGGAAGAAATGTGCATGATTTGTAAAATAAACATTAAATTTCCAGAACGTAACGTCATTATGTTTCAGTCAGGTGGCTTGTTATGTTAGGCTCGTGTTGGTACAGTATGTTTCCAAGAGGAACACAAGTAGATAAAATATTCAAAATCGAATATAGTATATAAATAATAAATTGTTTGCCCCCTTTTTTCAGTTCACTGGCCTATTTGATTTCACCGAATTGTCAGAAATACCGTAACAAAAAAGAAGAGATGAGTTTTAGATACTAATTTAAGTGCAATTTTGTTCTCAACAGCTTCCAGTATGGCTATAGACAAAGTCTTTTCAAGAACTTTAAAGTTTTTAAAGTGCTTTTTTTCATGTTATTTTTTAACATGTAATAGTTGTAACTATTCTGACCTTTTTAAGTGACATTAAAACATTAGTATTTCTTCTTAGGGTGTGTTTAATTTGTTCTTGCATTTAATTGATACTTAATTTCAGGTTACAGGAGCAATTAATTTCATAGTAATTCATTGCAAAAAATAAAAATACATTTGTTACATTTATATTTTGAATCCAGTAATTTTAATCCAGATAAAAAATATTTGAATTATTATTTATTTATTCATTTTTTAATTGTTTCTGATTATTTGATGCTGGAGAGAGATAAGACAACTGTCATAATATGTACTGCCAAAAAAAAGTGTCATTTGATATGGACTACAAGAGAAAATTTCGACAGCGAGACCATGAATTTAATATATTATAATTTTATTAAAATTGATTTTGAGAATTATTACTTTATGGTGTTAATCGGGAATTAAAATCGCGCTTGAGTGCTCAGAAATCTATATCCTAGAGCATGGCAATGAATGAATTGAGCGAATTTGGACGATGACGTATGCATCATTTGTCGGAGAACTGGATCAATAATTGAAACTCGTATGCTTTAGTATTTTGAAAAAAAGTTTTGAGTTTTGAAGAGTAGTATTGTTAATATTATTTTATAAAGCTCAACATTGACTTTTATTTTCTAAGTTTGCAGCATTTGACGTAACAGCTCACGCTGGGTGGGAAAACGTCTTGTCGTAAGTAGTGTTGCGTCTGGACGTTCAGATTACATCTTTAATCTACACGTGCCATTTTAACTCTTAGGTTTTGTAATTACATTTACATTATTTTACTATCATTATTTTTAAGCCGGCAAATTGGAAGGATTTAAGGTATATGTTTAGTTTTAAATATAAAAGAGAATGTCTTTAGTGACATCATTAAAGATAAGTTTTGGGTTATCACCCTTTAACATTTCCAGTTTCATGTCATCAAAAACAAAGTGGTCAAGTAAATACTACAACATATTCATTTATTCAGATTATTGGAATTTCTGCTATTGATTTTATTGGAATGACATAAAGCCATTTTACAAGCAGAAATCACCTCGCATTAATAAATAGAATAGGCCTGTATACAACTCTTACTACCCTTAAAAATCCTATAGAAATTGTATATTTATTTGGTTGCTTTACTGTGGCTGACTGGAATAAGTCAAATGTACTATGTTATAAAATACCATACTGTATTATACTACTGCAATTTGTTTTTTTTTTTTACTTTTTTTCTCCAGGAATACCCGGGAGCACAAAAAAGACATGTGCATGTTGTAAAGCCATTATAAATGTGGCCTTCAAAAAAAGACTGGTCAACCATACAAGGCAAAATTACAGAAAAGAAGGGAAACATTTAAATTATCAAAATCTGATTGGGTTGCTTCCATCCAAAAAAACTGCAACAGGACTGTAGTTGTCAACAGCAGTCATTGTTTGGTAAGTGTTTAACTTAAGGTTTAAAATGACAAGTGACAATGACAGCTATTATTACTTAATAATATTAATATAATTTAAAAAAAGTTAAATATGTTAGATGTTACATGAGAGTAACACTGATGAGACAGTGGACCTTACTCATGAAACACAAGCAGATACATTTTTTATTAAATTCATAAAAAAATTCATAAAACCATTTTATTGTAAACAGTCACCTTTAATGTGAAAGGTAAAAGAATGATTTTCATAATTTAAATGACATAAAAAGTTATTCTCATTTTTCATAGATGATGTCCAGTGCCCGTTATCTTTAGACTGATGTATTAACATTGGTCAACCTTATTTCTTGTTGCATTTTGTATTACGTTTTGTGTTAGTTAATTTATTATTATTGTTATTATTATTATTTTCATTTCAGCTTGATAAGTTGTCTGCCCTTGACCTCCATCCCATACTCCGCCATTTTAGGTGATGACCATCTTTTGGATGATGATCTCCTCCAGAGGTTAAAGCCTGTTTATGAAGCAGTTTTAAAAAGTTGGTTTTCTTGCATTTTTTTTACATTTAATAATTTTATAATACTTTCATACAGTCATTTATTGTAGGCTGTGTTTGTGTTTATTTTTAATTATGCACTAGTCTGGGCAATGTATCAGTTTTTCAAAGGAATCGTTTATAATTTCTTAATGATCTTAAGACTGTTAAAATAAATGTACAGATCATTTTAATACATTTTTGTTAATGCTATAATATAACTTTGTTGTGATGTTCTTTAGTTCATTTTCAGAGAGAGAAAAAGAAGAGGACTAGCAGCCTACAGACTCCTGCTCCAGATACAGAATATCCAGAGACCACCAGCACTGCCTCACCAAATACGGAGCCCTCCGGCCCTGCTGCACCACACGAGGAGCCCTCCGGCGCTGCTGCACCACATGTGGAAAACAAAAAGCTCAAAGGTAAAGAATGGTAGCAATCCTATCTAACGCACATGTGTGATGTTAATTGACATATTAAACAGGTCAAATAACATTTATTTTAAAATAAAATATCGTATTTTAAACCAAGGAAGATTGTGGAAGCTACATAGCTTGCATTTACTACAGTTCTGGCTCTGTTCTCTTCACTGCACTCTGAGTGAATGGTTGAAGTTGTTCTTTTAGATTTATCAAGAGGGGAAATGATCACTTTTGTTTCCTTTTAAACAGAAAAAATGTGCTGAAGGCATGGAAACACTGGAGAACAACAACTTCCCATACCAGACGATACTAAAAGAGAGAAATAGAGGAGTAAGTGTTTTGAATTCTTAACAAATAATTCAAATTTTATATATACTTAAATACTACTTTTATATACCTCTATACTATTGTATGCATAAATGTGAATGCGGATAATGTAATTTAAAGGGATAGTTTGCCTAAATATTCTGTCATCATTTACATAGCTTGCACTTGTCCCAGACCTGTATAAGTTTTTCCAGCACCGCTGCTGCACGACAGCTGGACCCCTTTAACACCTCTGCTGCACCACAGGTGGACTCCTCCAGCACCGCTGTTGCGCCACAGTCTGCGACTTCCCTATTCACGTTCCACAAGCCAAAATCATCAAATGCCATCAAAAGAAAACAAGGTAAAATGATAAACAAACTTTTAAACAATTAGTTTAAGGGATAGTTCACTCAAAAATGAAAACTACCCCATGATTTACTCACCGTCAAGACATCTTAGGTGTATACGACTTTCTACTGTCAGATGAATACAATCGGAGTTATCTTAAATAATGTCCTGGCTCTTCCAAGCTTTATACAGGTGCATCTCAATAAATTAGAATGTCGTGGAAAAGTTCATTTATTTCAGTAATTCAACTCAAATTGTGAAACTCGTGTATTAAATAAATTCAGTGCACACAGACTGAAGTAGTTTAAGTCTTTGGATCTTTTAATTGTGATGATTTAGGCTCACATTTAACAAAAACCCACCAATTAACTATCTCAACAAATTAGAATACTTCATAAGACCAATAATAAAAAAAACATTTTTAGTGAATTGTTGGCCTTCTGGAAAGTATGTTAATTTACTGTATATGTACTCAATACTAGGGGGGCTCCTTTTGCTTTAATTACTGCCTCAATTCGGCGTTGCATGGAGGTGATCAGTTTGTGGCACTGCTGAGGTGGTAAAGAAGCCCAGGTTTCTTTGACAGTGGCCTTCAGATCATCTGCATTTTTCGGTCTCTTGTTTCTCATTTTCCTCTTGACAATACCCCATAGATTCTCTATGGGGTTCAAGTCTGGTGAGTTTGCTGGCCAGTCAAGCACACCAACACCATGGTCATTTAACCAACTTTTGGTGCTTTTGGCAGTGTGGGCAGGTGCCAAATCCTGCTGGAAAATGAAATCAGCATCTTTAAAAAGCTGGTCAGCAGAAGGAAGCATGAAGTGCTCCAAAATTTCTTGGTAAACGGGTGCAGTGACGTTGGTTTTCAAAAAGCACAATGGACCAACACCAGCAGATGACATTGCACCCCAAATCATCACAGACTGTGGAAACTTAACACTGTACTTCATGCAACTTGGACTATGAGCTTCTTCACCCTTCCTCCAGAATCTAGGACCTTGGTTTCCAAATGAAATACAAAACTTGCTCTCATCTGAAAAGAGGACTTTGGACCACTGGGCAACAGTCCAGTTCTTCTTCTCCTTAGCCCAGGTAAGAGGCCTCTGACGTTGTCTGTGGTTCAGGAGTGGCTTAACAAGAGGAATATGACAACTGTAGCCAAATTCCTTCACACGTCTGTGTGTGGTGGCTCTTGATGCCTTGACACCAGCCTCAGTCCATTCCTTGTGAAGTTCACCCAAATTCTTGAATCTATTTTGCTTGACAATCCTCATAAGGCTGCGGTTCTCTCGGTTGGTTGTGCATATTTTTCTTCCACACTTTTTCCTTCCACTCAACTTTCTGTTAACATGCTTGGATACAGCACTCTGCGAGCAGCCAGCTTCTTTGGCAATGAATGTTTGTGGCTTACCCTCCTTGTGAAGGGTGTCAATGATTGTCTTCTGAACAACTGTCAGATCAGCAGTCTTCCCCATGATTGTGTAGCCTAGTGAACCAAACTGAGAGACCATTTTGAAGGCTCAGGAAACCTTTGCAGGTGTTTTGAGTTGATTAGCTGATTGGCATGTCACCATATTCTAATTTGTTGAGATAGTGAATTTGTGGGTTTTTGTTAAATGTGAGCCTAAATCATCACAATTAAAAGATCCAAAGACTTAAACTACTTCAGTCTGTGTGCATTGATTTAATTTGTGTATTTATTTAATACACGAGTTTCACAATTTGAGTTGAATTACTGAAATAAATGAACTTTTCCACGACATTCTAATTTATTGAGATGCACCTGTATAAAGCTTGGAAGAGCCAGGACATTATTTAAGATAACTCCGATTGTATTCATCTGACAGTAGAAAGTCGTATACACCTAAGATGCCTTGACGGTGAGTAAATCATGGGGTAGTTTTCATTTTTGAGTGAACTATCCCTTAAACTAATTGTTTAAAAGTTTGTTTATCATTTTACCTTGTTTTCTTTTGATGGCATTTGATGATTTTGGCTTGTGGAACGTGAATAGGGAAGTCGCAGACTGTGGCGCAACAGCGGTGCTGGAGGAGTCCACCTGTGGTGCAGCAGAGGTGTTAAAGGGGTCCAGCTGTCGTGCAGCAGCGGTGCTGGAAAAACTTATACAGGTCTGGGACAAGTGCAAGCTATGTAAATGATGACAGAATATTTAGGCAAACTATCCCTTTAAATTACATTATCCGCATTCACATTTATGCATACAATAGTATAGAGGTATATAAAAGTAGTATTTAAGTATATATAAAATTTGAATTATTTGTTAAGAATTCAAAACACTTACTCCTCTATTTCTCTCTTTTAGTATCGTCTGGTATGGGAAGTTGTTGTTCTCCAGTGTTTCCATGCCTTCAGCACATTTTTTCTGTTTAAAAGGAAACAAAAGTGATCATTTCCCCTCTTGATAAATCTAAAAGAACAACTTCAACCATTCACTCAGAGTGCAGTGAAGAGAACAGAGCCAGAACTGTAGTAAATGCAAGCTATGTAGCTTCCACAATCTTCCTTGGTTTAAAATACGATATTTTATTTTAAAATAAATGTTATTTGACCTGTTTAATATGTCAATTAACATCACACATGTGCGTTAGATAGGATTGCTACCATTCTTTACCTTTGAGCTTTTTGTTTTCCACATGTGGTGCAGCAGCGCCGGAGGGCTCCTCGTGTGGTGCAGCAGGGCCGGAGGGCTCCGTATTTGGTGAGGCAGTGCTGGTGGTCTCTGGATATTCTGTATCTGGAGCAGGAGTCTGTAGGCTGCTAGTCCTCTTCTTTTTCTCTCTCTGAAAATGAACTAAAGAACATCACAACAAAGTTATATTATAGCATTAACAAAAATGTATTAAAATGATCTGTACATTTATTTTAACAGTCTTAAGATCATTAAGAAATTATAAACGATTCCTTTGAAAAACTGATACATTGCCCAGACTAGTGCATAATTAAAAATAAACACAAACACAGCCTACAATAAATGACTGTATGAAAGTATTATAAAATTATTAAATGTAAAAAAAATGCAAGAAAACCAACTTTTTAAAACTGCTTCATAAACAGGCTTTAACCTCTGGAGGAGATCATCATCCAAAAGATGGTCATCACCTAAAATGGCGGAGTATGGGATGGAGGTCAAGGGCAGACAACTTATCAAGCTGAAATGAAAATAATAATAATAACAATAATAATAAATTAACTAACACAAAACGTAATACAAAATGCAACAAGAAATAAGGTTGACCAATGTTAATACATCAGTCTAAAGATAACGGGCACTGGACATCATCTATGAAAAATGAGAATAACTTTTTATGTCATTTAAATTATGAAAATCATTCTTTTACCTTTCACATTAAAGGTGACTGTTTACAATAAAATGGTTTTATGAATTTTTTTATGAATTTAAGAAAAAATGTATCTGCTTGTGTTTCATGAGTAAGGTCCACTGTCTCATCAGTGTTACTCTCATGTAACATCTAACATATTTAACTTTTTTTAAATTATATTAATATTATTAAGTAATAATAGCTGTCATTGTCACTTGTCATTTTAAACCTTAAGTTAAACACTTACCAAACAATGACTGCTGTTGCAGTTTTTTTGGATGGAAGCAACCCAATCAGATTTTGATAATTTAAATGTTTCCCTTCTTTTCTGTAATTTTGCCTTGTATGGTTGACCAGTCTTTTTTTGAAGGCCACATTTATAATGGCTTTACAACATGCACATGTCTTTTTTGTGCTCCCGGGTATTCCTGGAGTAAAAAAAAAAACTAAACAAATTGCAGTAGTATAATACAGTATGGTATTTTATAATATAGTACATTTGACTTATTCCAGTCAGCCACAGTAAAGCAACCAAATAAATATACAATTTCTATAGGATTTTTAAGGGTAGTAAGAGTTGTATACAGGCCTATTCTATTTATTAATGCGAGGTGATTTCTGCTTGTAAAATGGCTTTATGTCATTCCAATAAAATCAATAGCAGAAATACCAATAATCTGATTAAATGAATATGTTGTAGTATTTACTTGACCACTTTGTTTTTGATGACATGAAACTGGAAATGTTAAAGAGTGATAACCCAAAACTTATCTTTAATGATGTCACTAAAGACATTCTCATCGTCCAAATTCGCTCAATTCATTCATTGCCATGCTCTAGGATATAGATTTCTGAGCACTCGAGCGCGATTTTAATTATTTTAATTCCCGATTAACACCATAGAGTAATAATTCTCAAAATCTATTTTAATAAAATTATAATAATATATTAAATTCACTGTCTCGCTGTCGAAATTTTCTCCTGTAGTCCATATCAAATTACACTTTTTTGGCAGTACATATTATGACAGTTGTCTTATCTCTCTCCAGCATCGAAATAATCAGAAACAATTAAAAAATAAATAATAATTCAAATATTTTTTATCTGGATTAAAATTACTGGATTCAAAATATAAATGTAACAAATGTATTTTTATTTTTTGCAATGAATTACTATGAAATTAATTGCTCCTGTAACCTGAAATTAAGTATCAATTAAATGCAAGAACAAATTAAACACACCCTAAGAAGAAATACTAATGTTTTAATGTCACTTAAAAAGGTCAGAATAGTTACAACTATTACATGTTAAAAAATAACATGAAAAAAAGCACTTTAAAAACTTTAAAGTTCTTGAAAAGACTTTGTCTATAGCCATACTGGAAGCTGTTGAGAACAAAATTGCACTTAAATTAGTATCTAAAACTCATCTCTTCTTTTTTGTTACGGTATTTCTGACAATTCGGTGAAATCAAATAGGCCAGTGAACTGAAAAAAGGGGGCAAACAATTTATTATTTATATACTATATTCGATTTTGAATATTTTATCTACTTGTGTTCCTCTTGGAAACATACTGTACCAACACGAGCCTAACATAACAAGCCACCTGACTGAAACGTAATGACGTTACGTTCTGGAAAACATCCCCCCCCCCCATTAATATTCAATATATTAATACATATTCGTTGTACAGTTAACTCATACTCGGTAGTGAGACACAGAATCTGGGTATACGTACGAGAAAATACTAATTAAATACATATTCTTATCGAAGTGCGATCCATCCTGACGAGACGCGTGTCCTTGGCACCTCAAAACTTTGGAATTAATAAGTTAATAAAACGTTTTGTTTGCTGAGTAGACCGAGCACAGATACCTGAATCTGAAACAGGGAAGAATCTGAAACCCTGAAAAAGTGTTGGATATTTCATTTGTGATTTTATGATCCTATCCACCATTTCTGCCTGTCCCTGATGTTCACATGTCTCTGTTTCTGTTTTTTACATTGTGTGTTTTTTAAAAACAGAGATCATATACCATCCTGAGTAGGAATTCATTACAAGATTTAAAAATATATCTCTTAAATGTACAAGCTAGTGTCATACATATAAATTTTTCGATACATGTAGATTCAGAATATTTGAAACAGTTTCAATATTCATTTTTCACAGCATTGAAACAGATATCAGCTTTGCTTTCTTAAGTATGAAGGACAGAAACAGCTCTAAGTGGGCAGGGCAGCTCAAAGTAGGCGGGGCTAAAGCTCAAACACTAATTGGTTCATTTATTGTGGTGATAGAAAGAAATAATGGGAGCAAGTACTGATTACAATCTTAATACTGTGGCTTTTTATTTAATTTAAAATTGTATGTCTAAGAGCTGTGTTTTCATTAGTGTGAATGCAAAATACGTGTTGTGTTGTGTAAAGGAGTTTTATTTTCTTTGGATTAACAAATATAATGTACAGTACATACTTGTCAAATGGCCTCTGTAACAGGCTGTAATAAGCAAAAAGGGAATTGTAGTAGTTTTTAATCAGAAAAGACGCTCATACCTGTCAATAGTGTTGTGTGTTTGTGTTGGCTGGCATGTTTTGGGGGCGGGGTTTGTACAGAGAACTTGTGGTCGAAGGCATGGGGTGTGGTCTAATTCAGTCAGGCAGAAGTTAGCAAATAGTTAACGTTGTCTATGATTTTTGCTATATACATCTTTACTGCTGGTGCTCATAGGTGCTATAAGACGTACACATAAGTACTATAAGGTGCGCACATTTTCAAACGTGACTGAAACTATTTCAAACCACTGAACTGTTGTAGAAAATGTTTCATCCATTTGCTTTTTGTTGTTTGTGCTGTTGGCATCTTTTTGGTAAGTTATAGAAACATTTATCATTTTATTTTATAATTTTACAGTTGCATGGTAATTGTTTGGAGCTGTAACTTCAGTTCCACCATAAAGATCTCCACTGTTCTATTTACTAGCTTATAGCACTATACCAAAAGTTAACATGTAACATGTATGAAGAATTGTGAATTCAAGTATCTGTCTTTTGCACCCAGTCTTATATTTTCCACACTGCTGTTTCTGTCTTTCTAACTTTCCAAAGTTTGTAATCATTTCAAAACTATGGCTAATTTCAGTTAAAGCTTTATTGTGACTGAGAGACTGTTTCTGTTTGTTCCTCAGGTGTGTTTAGTGTTGATGTGAAGTCCGTGTCAGTGTCAGTGCTGGAGGGAGATTCAGTCACTCTACAGATTGATGTTACTGAAATACAGACAGGTGATAAGATTGAGTGGAAATTTGGAACTAACAGGTATCTAATAGCTAAAATGAATGAAGTGACCAGTAAGATATTTAATGGTACTGATGGGAGATTCAGAGACAGACTGAAGCTGGATCATCAGACTGGATCTCTGACCATCACAAACACCAGAACCACAGACTCTGGACTTTATGAAGCTGAGATCAGCCGCAGCAGCTCAGAGGATAAACACAGATTCAATGTTACTGTCCATGGTGAGTAAAGTATGACAGATCACTCTATTATATACACTACAGATTTGGCATGTTTATTAACATAATTTGATTAGAAGATTCAACTTTACTGTTATTGTATAAGTACAGATACTTTGAAAGATAAAAATGTGGTGTGGGGGGTGAGAGTGATTTGCTGTTACTCTGAGTAAATTCAGACACACGAGAGAGCAGGATCCAAGTGCAGCTTAATATTATAACAATAACCAAGATAACATCCATGAAAGAAAACACTAGACAAGGAACACACAAAACACAAGGTCCGTATGTACACAAGGATAACAAGGTTAACCAGAAATAGGTTGAAACAAGCAACAAACTAATCAACAAACTACACACAGACTACAAGAAAAAAACAAGAAAATAAAGCACTTAACCCTCTGGCCCTCTAGGAGTCACACTTGCCTCCTTTGTGGTCAAAAGTGTCCGAAGCCTTGAAATGTAACTTTTTTATTTTTTTTCAGGAAAATCAAATGTAATATATTTTTGTTCAATAATATTTTTTGATTATTATTTATGATTTAGAGGGAATTTTATGATACTATGCAACATTTATACAATTTTAATGAGCTACTATTTTCTCCATTAGAATTAATATATATATATATATATATATATATATATATATTTTTTTTTACTATCTGGAGGCATTAAAAAATAAAATCTTGTGTGATGTTGTATAACCTTCTTGTATTAGCACCCTATATAGATATATACAGAGGCTTTTGTATTCCCGTAGTTTTTTTAGACATAATTTCTTCATTTTCTTTAGTGACAGTAGCTCCACAGTGCAACAGAATGACAGCAACAGGACACAGATAATAAAAATTAAAAAAATATATATTTTTTAATTTTTAAATACAAATAATGTACAAATATACAAAAATGGACAATGTGCCAAATAGCACAAACACAATATACAAAATAGACAATTCAGTATGTACAGGTATGTTGAGTGCAAATTTGAAATGTAATATGTATCTAAAATAAAAATAAAAAGTATGATAGTGTTTCATGTTTATTGTTACGAGTTCAAGTGTTCATGAGATGGATTGCCTGAGGGAAGAAACTGTTCCTGTGTTCCTACTGTGTCTGGTCATTCTGGTGGTCAGAGCTAAAGTACAACCTCTGCTGGGCCTTTTTCAGAATAGAGTCAGTGTGAATGTTCCACTTCAGGTCCTGGGAGATGGTGGTGCCCAGGAATCTGAATGACTCCATTGCAGTCACAGTGCTGTTCATTATGGTGAGTGGGGGGAGAGCAGGGGGGTTTCTCCTGAAGCCCACTATCATCTCCACAGTTTTGAGCGTGTTAAGCTCCAGGTTGTTAAGACTGCACCAGACAGCCAGCTCCTTAACCTCCTGTTTGTAGGCAGACTCGTCACCGTCCTGGATGAGGCCGATCAGTGTGGTGTCGTCTGCGAACTTCAGGAGCTTGACAGAGGGGTCTTTAGATGTGCAGTCGTTGGTGTAGAGAGAGAAGAGCAGTGGGGAGAGAACGCAGCCCTGTGGAGCTCCAGTGCTGATGGTACGAGTGCTGGATGAGAATTTTCCCAGCCTCACTAGCTGCTGCCTGTCTGTCAGGAAGCTGTTGATCCACTGACAGACAGAGGTGGGGACGGAAAGCTGGGTTAGTTTGGGCAGGAGGAGGTCTGGAATGATAGTGTTAAAGGCCGAGCTGAAGTCCACAAACAGGATCCTCACATAAGTCCCTGGTCTGTGCAGGAGTTGCAGTATGTAATGCAGTCCCATGTTGACTGCATCATCCACAGACCTGTTTGCTCTGTAGGCAAACTGCAGGGGTTTTGTAACTGTAAGGGTCCTTCAGATAAGCCAAAACCAGTTTTTCAAATGACTTCATGACCACAGACATTAGAGCCACAGGTCTGTAGTCGTTAAATCCTGTAATCTTGGGTTTCTTTGGGATGGGGATTATGGAGTGTTTGAAGCTTGAGGGGACTTCACACAGCTCCAGTGATCTGTTGTAGATCTGTGTGAAGATGGGGGCCAGCTAGTCAGCACAGAATTTCAGACAGGCTGGTGTCACTATATCTAGACATTCTAAAAGACTACTTTTTGTCAAGGTTTAGATATTTTTGGTTAGATAAGTATCAGGTTTTACATTATGATTACAGTCAAACATTAAAATCTTGTTAGAAAGGGAACACATAGAAAGCATTTTTGTTACTCAGTATTTGATAATTAAAAAATCTAACAAAATAAAGAATGGATAGTGATAATTCAAAACATTTTATACAAACATTTTGTAATTAATTGATATTTTGTTCAGTGTAATTCAATATATGTTACTAAAACTTCAGAAGGGAACAGCAATTATGATGAAACACAATAAACTAGCAACTGCAAAAACAATCCGTATCAAACAGTAGATGTTAAAAATAGGAATAAAAATGTAATAATTATAAACCATTTTAACTATATATATATATGCAAACTGTAATTATTTTATGCATTGTTGCACATGCAACAGATATCAGGAACATCTGTTAGGCTGAAATAAGATCACAGTAAATTTAAGAAAAATATGAATACAAATAGAAATGACCATAAATAAATAGATTTGTAACTATTTACATACAAACAGTAATTATTTTACACATTGCTGCAAATGCAACAGACAGTGTTACAGTGTCTCTTGCACACTGGAAGTTTGCACTTTATGTAAAAACTGCTGGTTTTCACATCCTTTGGCCAGCACATTTGGCACCTTTTCTTTTCTGTTAGAGACTGGTCATAGAGCCGTGGAGGAATCAGCTGCAGAGGCACCTGCCGTGGAGGGGCCTCTCATGGACGGATCAGCCATGAAGGAACCAGCTCTACAGACATGAGCCATGGAGGTACAAGCTGTGGAGGGACCAGCCATTTAGGCACGAGCCTTGGAGGGACCAGCCGCAAAGGGACTAGCCATTGAGGCTCGAGCCATGGAGGGACCAGCCATATAGGCACAAGCTGTGGAGGGACCAGCCGCAGAGGGACCAGCCATTGAGGCACGAGCTGTGGAGGGACCAGCCGCAGAGGGACCACCCATTGAGGCATGAGTCGTGGAGGCACCAGCCGTTGAGGCCCAAACCGCAGAGGGACCAGCTCTGCAGTCACCAACCTTAAAATTTGCTCTGTTGCAGTCTTACCAGCTCGTTTCTGTGTGTGTGTGTGTGCGCGCGCACGCGTGTGCGAAAGAGAGAGCCTCTTTTGTATTTTTTTTCTTTTAATTTCTTGATTTTATTTCACATATTTTCAAAATTTGCTCTGTTGCAGTCTTACGAGTTCATTTCTGTGTATTTATGTATATGTGTGTTTATTTTGCACTCCTGATATTCTAGGAAGTCACCACTTGATTGCTGCACACTTTTTTTCTGTCCAGTGGCTGATTTGTAGTTTGTACCACCAAAAGATTCACTGAGTTTTCACATTTTTTTTGTATTTCCAATTCATTTCCTATGGTGGCCATTTTTGACCGCGAAGAAGTCAAGTGTGACTTTTTTTTTTTTTGACCCTTTAACATATCCGAATCATGTCCATGATTTTTTTGTGTGTTCATCAGCAGCAACTGTACAGAGACTAAATACAGATTCAGTGTTGCTGTCTATGGTGAGTACAGCTTACTCTGTTATACTACAGATTTGACATTTCTATTAGTAGTTCAACTTTACAGACATTGTACAAGTTCACTTGAATTATGTTCGCAGTTGACATACTGTACCACACACTGATGCACTTTGTTAACATGCTTTAATTAGTGAGGTGAAAAAAATATTTGGATTGGATGGATGAATTTTTTTTCTACTCAGAAAAAGGTACACGTTTGTGCCTTTTTGTAGTTCTCGTATTTGTAATGTTCAGGAGCCGGCAGAGGCTTGGATTTTTTTTTTTCAGCAGCAGCAGCGGTTTAATAAGAGTAACCAAATGAACAGACAACCTGAAACAAGTAAACAAAAACACAAAGACATGAAACACGAGCAGAATGGCAACCATTACATTTATCAACTGACAAAGTAGCAAGGGAAACACAAGGGGTAACAAGCTTAACATGGTATCGAGTTAACATGTCTAACCTGGGGAGAATAATCAAGGGGAAAAACTACAAACAAGGCACAGGAATCACTCCAACATAAAAGTCCAGACAAGACACATGGAACATGGAACATAACCCCCCAAGGGAGTAGATTCCAGATGGTCCAAGGACAAAACACAATGCAAAAGTCCAGGTGGAGCGAAGGCAGACCGAGGCCCGGAAAACAAGTTAAAGCAGGAAGTATCTGGCATGGCAGGGAGTTCAGAGGAGCACAGAGTATGTCCTCATTGGCTGTGACAGGACAGGCAGAAGATTTAGGAGCAAATGTCACTGCCTCAGGAGGAGTTGTAAACATTTATATGGCCCAAACAAATTTGCGGTCACCGTCACAGCAATACAGATGACAGTGGAACAGTTTCCAAGACCACCGGCTTTGGGACCACCAGTGTACAAAATTGACCCGCCTCACGCATGCGTGAGTTGAACTTGTCCAGACTTGTCTGGTGCACGTGCATAAAGTTTTGAGTTCGGCAGCGCATTCAGCATTGTAGAGTAATACGGAGTTTTCTTGGCTTTGTTTATTCCTTTAAAGTCCATTTTTCCCTTGTGTGGTATTGCTGTGCGTTAATAACTCCGTAAGTAACTGTATTTGTTATCATTGTAGATTTGCTTTAGAGTGCATCATAGCGTAATTCAGTTTAATTCACATCAGGAAATTTATAGCATCAGTATTACAGTAGCTGTACGTCAACGGTATTTGACGAATTATTCAGTTGTTTTGCAATCAGATATGCTTATTTGCTATAATAGAGCACTGTCACGTGCGTTTATGTATATATTTATTCAGTCTCCGATCGGCATTTCAGTAGTGATTAGAAAGGGCACACGGGAGCGCTATAACAGCGCACACATCAGTGTAATATGACACCACATGCTAGAAGCAACAACAGCGCCGACCTGTAAAGCTGCATTTAGTGCTCATATGAATATAAACTCTTGTTTAGTCATGTTTACTATTGCCTCAGACAATTATACAATTCTCTATGGAGTTCTTATAGAGTATATAGCTTATCTTTGTTTATTTGTCATTTATAATATCACATGTATACTTATCAGAGTTATTTTGTTCTCTGACAGAAACCACATTTTGTTCATATCCACACAAATCAATAAATATTGAGATTTGACATATTCAATCTGGAGTAGCTGCAGTTCTTTCTAATCGAAGAATTAGGCCAGCTGAGTTCCAACCACCCAACTGCGCACAGAATATCCTACAAATTGGTCCTTCGAGCCGGATAAGGAAATCAGCTGCGCTATGGCTACATCCAGAGATTATTATGAGGGAGAACAAGTTCCAGATCCTCGTCCAAGTCGTACCCGGCGGGTGCCCACCTACTTGGAGGATTATGTGATTGATTATCCACCTCTGAAGCATGGTCATCTTTCACCAGCAGATGGCACTCAAGGAATATTTAAAGTAAGCCAGGACCCTTATAAAGGCTATATTACTACTGCTCACAGGGACAGAGACCCTGAAGGTGAGAAGCTGCACCACTTGGAGGCACGGTGGAGGAATTTAAGCAGTGAGATGAGAGAGCTTCAAATCAGAATGGACAGTGCTAGACAAGCATCCTTCGAATCTAGATCTCCCGTTTATGGACACTATCAGAGCCTTCATCACATTGCACTCAGCAAAACTGGATTAGGACCCTCAGTGACTGTAGCATCGTCTCCACACTATGAGGAAATACTCGATTACGAGCCCCCTATGCAGCAGCGCCCACAATCAATCATGCAGCCATCCAATATAGTTCGTGTAGCTTCTCTGCCAGAGCCACAGCATCAAAGACTGTTTCCTGAACTCCGACGGTCGGGATCATGGCCCCCACAGCTGCTCAGCCTGCCCATCCTCAGGTACAGCCACAGCATCAGCCAAGCCCAGTGCAGCCTGCAGCAGTCTACATGCAGACTCCTTATCAATCAGCTGTTGTACCGCCTGCACATTCTTATGTGCAGCCCCAACGTCAGCCAGTTGCTGCACAATCGGTTCCAGCCTCACTGCCGCCACAGTACCAGCAGACAGTGCCAGCTCCAGTTCAGCCTGTGCCAGTACAACCAATAATGCATCCTCATCACCCTTATAACCTACCACCACCTCCTCCTTGGCCTGGACCACAATCACAGCATTATTATCCTACAAACCCTGTGACGCCTGGACTGATGGAGATGGCCATTGCTTCCTCCTACGGTATACCCAAGCCAAGACTGGTAGTATTCTCCTCAGGGAAAGAGAGTGATTTCTTGATGCTTAAGAAAGGGCTGGACAGCATCCTTGGCCCACACAGACATTTAACAGAGGACTATAAGTATCAAGTGCTCTTGGATCATCTACATCTGCCTGCTGCTTATCAGGTAGCTAAGAGGTATGTCAACAGCACATATCCTTACACTAGTGCCATGCAGGCTCTTGAACAACGATACGGTCAACCAAGACAGTTAATTCAGAGCGAGCTGAGAGCTATCCTCAATGCACCAGCTATTAGACCAAATGATGCACAGGGATTTGAGGACTTTGCAGCAGCTGTTAACACACTGGTGGGCATGTTGAACACGATGGAAGGGCCTTCTAGATACGAACTGCAGTGTGGTTCCCACGTTGACACTTTACTGACCAAACTGCCTGTCAGCTACAGGGATTCTTTCATAGAATACTGCCTCAATCAGCACATTATTGTGAGCGGTAGCTCCAGAACTTACACATTGCCCGAATTTGCTGAGTGGCTGGAAAGGAAGTCTCAGGCCATTCAGATATCTCGACGGGTAACAGGGCCAGTGCATACAGAACCGTATCGGCAAGAACAGAAATCCCTTCCTTACTCTAAAGCCAAATCAGCTACAGTTCTCACTGGCAGTGAACAACCTAAAGCCATCAATTTACATTTTAGCTCCTCCACCGACTCTAAAATTGCCGCTATAGCTAAAAAGCGGGATCGCTTTAAGCCCTTTTGTCCCTTCTGCAACAACCATGAGCATTATCTCAATGCTTGTGCAGCTTTTCTCAAGTTGAACCACACTCGAAGAGGAAGCTGGATAAATGAGAACAATAAGTGCTGGAGGTGTGGACGAGGTCATAAAGCAGACAGCTGTACTCTTAAGAAAGCTTGTTCTACATGTGGGGGGCTTCATCTTCCCATTCTGCATGAAGTTGCAGTTGCTGTGGAGAATCAGAGTATATTGACGGTGAGCACAACCAATTCTCAAGTTTACTTGGATCAAGCCAGTCACTCAGGCAGAGTCATGCTGAAAGTAGTCCCAGTGAGACTTCGCAGTGGCAAAAGGTTTCTGGACACTCATGCAGTGCTGGACGACGGGTCTGAAAAAACAATCATACTACCAGCAGCAGTTAAACATCTGCATTTGGAAGGACCTGAGGAAGTGTTGGCTCTTCGAACAATAAGACATGATCTCGTTCAACTGAGAGGAGCTACCGTATCCTTTGAATTATCAGCTTTGTCACATCTAAATGTCAAACACCAGATCCAGAATGCTTTCACAGCTGCAGATCTTAATCTTGCAGAACAGTCTTGTCCAGTAGACATGCTGAAGAGGAAATATGGACACCTCAGAGACATTCCTCTACAAAGCTTCACTAAGGTACAGCCTCTGCTGCTCATAGGATCAGATTATCCGCAGCTGATTACACCAAACTGCCCAATCCGTATGGGTCCGCTTGGTAGCCCTATAGCAGTACACACACTACTTGGCTGGACAGTTCAAGGACCAAGCACCTTTCTCCAGCAACCCTCAAACGTAAACTCATGCCTCCACACCACATTCCTTTCACCCACGCAAGAGTTACGTCAACATGTTGAGCGGTTGTGGCAGCTTGACATACTGCCATCGAGAAATGAGAAAGAAGTAGTCCGTTCCAGACAAGATAAAGCAGCACTTGCTATGTTGGACCAGAAAACGGTACATGTGACAGTTGATGGTGTGAATCGCTACGCTACTCCACTATTGAGAAAGGAGGATGTACCCAGATTTCAGGCATCACCAAACAGTGTCATGGCTCTTTTAAGAGCCACAGAACGCCGCCTGATTAAGGACATTAACCTGGCAAATGTGTACAACAAAGAGATACACAAACTAGAGGATGCAGGTTATGCAGTTCGACTAACCAGTTCAGAAGCAGCCAGTTCCAGTGAGTCATGGTTTGTTCCTCACCACATTGTGCACCACAATGGCAAAGCCCGAGTAGTGTTTAACTGCTCTTTCAGCCACGAGCAGACAAACCTGAATGACAATTTACTGCCTGGTCCCACTCTTGGTCCACCACTGCTGGGAGTCCTGCTTAGGTTCAGACAGTATGCCGTTGCCATAAGTGGAGACATACGAGCCATGTTTCACCAGATCAGACTGCTACCCGAAGACCAGCCACTGCTCCGCTTCCTCTGGAGGGACATGGAAAGAGATCGCATTCCCGACATCTACGAATGGCGAGTCTTACCATTTGGGACAACCTGTAGTCCATGCTGTGCCACATATGCTCTCCAGAGGCATGTCAGAGACAACACTGAGGGCAATGAAGAGGTAGTTGAGTCTATCCAGCAGTCTTTCTATGTAGACAACTGTTTACAGTCACTTCAGTGTCAGTATCAGGCTAAGAAACTCATCAACAAAATGAGAGCACTGTTGGCGGCTGGTGGTTTTGACATAAGACAGTGGGCAAGCAATGTTCCTGACGTGATTGCTCATTTACCCACCGAAGCGAAATCACAGAGCTGTGAACTGTGGTTGTCGGCAAATAAAACTGATCTGCAAGAGTCAGCACTTGGCTTGATGTGGAACTGTTCACAAGACACTTTCAGTTACAAACACAGACCTGTCCCTACAAATGGTGAAACCTCAATGAGAACTGTTTATCGCATCCTAGCGAGCCAGTATGATCCACTCGGATACATTAACCCCTTTACTACAAGGGCCAAAATCCTGGTTCAAATATTGTGGAAAAGGGTTGAAAGCTGGGATGAACCTCTACCTGTTGACCTCCTCTCAGAATGGCGGTCATGGGAAGAAGAACTTCCAAACCTACAAAGAATAACACTACCTAGGTGTTACACACCAGCATGCAACAACACCTCCTCCACTATCGACCTGCATGTTTTCTGTGATGCTTCAGAGAAAGCATATGGCTCTGTGGCATATTTACGGATAGAAACTGGTGACTATATCCAAATTGCATTCGTCATGGCGAGGTCACGCGTAGCACCTAAGAAGCAACTATCAGTGCCACGCCTTGAACTCTGTGCAGCATTGTCTGGAGCTCAGCTTGCCAAAACACTGAACTCCGAACTTACCCTTAACATCAGACAGACAGTCATGTGGTCAGACTCAACAACCGTGTTACACTGGATAAAGTCTGAGTCATGTAACTATAAAGTGTTTGTAGGCACACGAATAGCCGAGATTCAAGACCTCATTGGTTATGAACACTGGCATTACGTGGATTCAGACAATAACCCTGCTGACGATATAACCCGGGGTAAGACCCTCCTAGACTTGTCCCACACCTGCAGATGGAACCAAGGTCCAGAATTTTTGCATCAGACTCCAGACCACTGGCCAATTCACCCCTCAGTGCCAGTAGAAGACTCAGAAGAATTCCGCAAATCCTCATTTTGCGGTAATGTCTCGATCAGTCATGCCTCTTCACTGAATGTAGATGACTTCAAATCATGGGACGACCTCATCATGACCACATACCAGTCTCTGTATGGAGCGGCAGCACCCCCTATGTCTGCCACAGAACGCATAGAGACTGAAATGGCTGTCCTTAAACGTGCACAGGCTGAAAGTTTTCCTGATGAAGTGCACGCCCTTCAAGCCAACAAACCTGTGCTTCCAAACAGTAGATTAAGGTCCCTTGATCCAACATTAGACCCTGATCTGGGCCTGATTAGAGTTGGTGGGAGATTACGCAAAGCTGCAACACTACCAGAGGATGTACTTCACCCCATTGTGCTGGCACCAGAACACCCAATAACCAAACTGTTGATCCAAGATTTTGATCACCGCCTGATGCATGCAGGTCCTGAAAGAATCTTTGCCGAGTTAAGACGAACCTATTGGGTTCTCAGAGGCCGCCAGATGATCAAAAAGCACCAGAGACAATGTGCTGAATGTAGGAAATGGCGTGGCAAGCCTGTTGTACCTAAAATGGCAGACATGCCTGCTTCTCGTCTGAGGATTAATCAGCCTCCATTCTGGTCGACAGGGATGGACTGTTTTGGTCCCTACATGATCAAAGTTGGCAGACGGCAAGAAAAGAGATGGGGCATAATATTTAAATGTCTTACTACAAGGTGTGTACATCTCGACTTGCTATGCAGTATGGATGCCGATTCCTTTTTATTAGCCCTCAGACGCTTCATAGCAAGGAGAGGAAAGCCCTTTGAACTCATCTGCGACAGAGGCACCAACTTCCGAGGGGGAGATCGTGAGCTTTCTGAAGCCTTTGCAGAAATGGAACCATCCCTACGAGAGCAACTAGCCAACCAAAAAATCTCCTTCATATTCAACCCACCTCACGCGCCTCACTTTGGAGGAGTATGGGAGAGGGAAATTAAATCTGTCAAAGCTTCCCTCCAAGTGGTTCTGAAAGATCATACAGTCTCTGAGGAAGTCCTTAGCACAGTGTTGATCGAAGTGGAGGCCATCTTAAATTCGAAGCCTCTGGGGTATGTATCATCTGACATAGCGGATCCGGACCCTATTACCCCCAATTTGCTGCTTATGGGGCGGCGGGACGCTTCCCTGCCTCAGGCTGTCTATGGACCCAGTAATCTGCTTGGACGACGTCGCTACAGACACAGTCAAGTGATCGCCGATCACTTCTGGACTCAGTTCCTCAGAAACTACCTACCCAGTCTTCAGCTTCGACAGAAGTGGCAGAAAATCACACCAAACCTTGCAGTCGATCAAGTTGTATTGATTGCAGATTCCCAGCTTCCCAGAGCCCAATGGCCAATCGGGAAGGTAACCAAAGTCCTTCCAAGTGATGACGGTGTAATCAGAGCTGCTGAGGTGAACATTAAGGGCAACACATATATCCGCCCTGTAGCTAAACTAATTGTGCTACCAAAAACGCCTGAAGATTAGTTTCTACCCCAAGTCACTAAGCTGGGACATTTTGTCGACTTACAAATTTCCAGTGTAAATTTGTGGGGCGGCTGTACAAAATTGACCCGCCTCACGCATGCGTGAGTTGAACTTGTCCAGACTTGTCTGGTGCACGTGCATAAAGTTTTGAGTTCGGCAGCGCATTCAGCATTGTAGAGTAATACGGAGTTTTCTTGGCTTTGTTTATTCCTTTAAAGTCCATTTTTCCCTTGTGTGGTATTGCTGTGCGTTAATAACTCCGTAAGTAACTGTATTTGTTATCATTGTAGATTTGCTTTAGAGTGCATCATAGCGTAATTCAGTTTAATTCACATCAGGAAATTTATAGCATCAGTATTACAGTAGCTGTACGTCAACGGTATTTGACGAATTATTCAGTTGTTTTGCAATCAGATATGCTTATTTGCTATAATAGAGCACTGTCACGTGCGTTTATGTATATATTTATTCAGTCTCCGATCGGCATTTCAGTAGTGATTAGAAAGGGCACACGGGAGCGCTATGACAGCGCACACATCAGTGTAATATGACACCACATGCTAGAAGCAACAACAGCGCCGACCTGTAAAGCTGCATTTAGTGCTCATATGAATATAAACTCTTGTTTAGTCATGTTTACTATTGCCTCAGACAATTATACAATTCTCTATGGAGTTCTTATAGAGTATATAGCTTATCTTTGTTTATTTGTCATTTATAATATCACATGTATACTTATCAGAGTTATTTTGTTCTCTGACAGAAACCACATTTTGTTCATATCCACACAAATCAATAAATATTGAGATTTGACATATTCAATCTGGAGTAGCTGCAGTTCTTTCTAATCGAAGAATTAGGCCAGCTGAGTTCCAACCACCCAACTGCGCACAGAATATCCTACAACCAGACTGGAGGGTGACGCAGAGATCGCTGAGTTTGCACCAATCACAGAGTAGATATGCTACACTGGACATCAGTCTCATCCACCACCAGTCAGATCCATTGGCAAAGATGGTACAGGCTGATAATGCTAGTGGCAACCCAATCTCCACAGCCACCCTCACCTCCATGTCACTATGTCACTTAAAATAAATGGCTGTTTCCTAGTCTCAGCCTCAGACGTCACACCCACGGACTCCTGCCTAAATGCCTGATGCATATGAGTCACAAAATTAGAAACACTTTGGGAGTTTCTAAGTTGTCATCAAATTGGTTAAATTTTTCAGGATTTCTGGGAAAAGCGTGTGTCACATTTTTTTAAGATCTGCCTGGAAACAAAGATGCCGTAATACCAAAGCCCCTCATGGAAGAAGAAACAGAGATTGTCTAACTATAGGGAGATGAGAGGGTCTGTATTACCAAATTCCCTTTAAGGCAAGACATGTCACTCGGCGGCCATCTTTGAAATGCCTCTTGGGCATGCAAGTGCAGCCCCTATCTCTTTGTATGGGGAAGCATCAAATTCTCCAAAACTGTTCAATAAGCTTACAATTAAATTTCATATTTGAAATCACCATTAAAATCTGACAACAACTGTGTCATAAATGTTGTTTCTTTTGTTCAAATAGCGTTATAAAAAGCTTATTTTGTAGGCTAGATCAGCCAGTGCGCATGTGCAGTCCTAGCTCACATCTCAGAATTCTTACTGTTTATATAGCAACTGGGGCTTCTAACGCCAGCTGCAGTGATTTGCTTGACTTTACCAATTAGCGATTGAGCGGCCATATTAAGTGTGGCATTTTTCCCCATTCAAAACTATAGACCCTTTTAGGGCCGACAGACCATCAGAGCTAGCGTTAGTGAAGCGGTCAGTGGTATCTTTCTGCCTCCAGCTAAGCTCCGCCCACAGAAAAGCGTCACAGTGTTTACTAACAGAAAAAGGGTCTATATGAGGGACACGTCTTGGGTATTCTGTAGTCTTTGGTATTACTTTGTTGGAGAAAACGTAACGGCTAACTTGGATCACGTGTCCCTTTATAACCAATCACATTACAGCCTTGATGTCATGGAATTTCAGTCAGAGTTGTGCAACACTCACTTGACCTATCGGTAAGCCCCTCTCCTCTAACGCAGACTAGCCAATGGCAGTGAAGTATCAGTTGCACGGGGAGCAGAACTCTGACATCTTTAGGTTTCAGCGCCATAGAGAAACATTGGAAGATCCGAAGCTCGCATTGGTTTTATGCTTCAAAAATGGAAAAAAAACGATGTGCCTGGGGTACTTGAAACACTGACTCCAGGTATCCTGAGAGGATGGGCAATATAATTTATTTTATTACATTTCCTGAATCCAAACAAAACAGAGCAAAATGTCTAACTTTCGCCGCTGTACTCTGTGACGTTTACCAACCAAGGGCGGATTGCAAAATGGATGAACAGCTAGTACTGTGTGTGTGTGTGTGTGTGTTGGAATTTCCGAAGCTATTTAGTTTTAGCCAGAGAGACCTTCCTAAAGCACAAGATAATGTTCTGCTTGAGCAGATGAAAATTGTAACTTAATGAGGGTTTGACAAACAGAAAATTAACATTTTTGTCTTCATTTGTATTGGGGTTGAATACTTACGGACATTTTGCTGAAGGAATGTGCTGAACAGCTGGCTCCTGCCCTTACAGACATTTTTAACGCCTCACTGAACAGTTCCATCATGTTTTAAGACTGCTATTATTATACCAGTGCCCAAAAAATCCACAGTAAAATGCTTCAATGATTATCGTCCGTTTGCACTCATGCCTATAATGAAGTCGAGAGGCTGGTGAAGGACCACGTCATTTCAAGACTCCCTCCTATGTTTGATCCTTTCCAGTTTGCTTACCGACCCGACCGCTCCACAGAGGATGCTATATCCTCTGTACTTCATCTGAGCCTGGCCCATCGGGAGGAGAAGAACACTCACGTGCGAATGCTATTTGTGGATTTCAGCTCGGCATTCAATATGATTATCCCCCAGCATTTGGTAAGCAAACTGGGACCTTTCGGCCTTGGTACCCCCTTGTGTAACTGGCTACTGGACTTTTTAACAGATAGTTTTTGAGGGTTGGAAATCACACCTCCAGTGTCATCTCTCTGAGCACCTGCTCCCCTCAGGGCTGCGTCCTGAGCCCATTACAGTTTACCATGATGACCCATGACTGCCGTGCCAGGTTCAGTACAAACCATGTTGTGAAGTATGTGGATGACATGACAGTGGTGGGCCTCATTCAGGATGACAACGAACAGGCCTATAGGGAGGAAGTGAGACAGCTTGTGGACTGGTGCAATACAAATAACTTGCTCCTGAATGTCGAAAAAACTAAGGAGATCATTGTTGATTTCAGGAAAAAGCAGCACAGGCACACACCACCTATCATCAATGATACGGCAGTGGAAGTAGTCAGTAGTGTCAAGTTTTTGGGGGTGCAGATCACAGATGTTTGACATGGACCGTTAACATGGCCTCTTTAGTAAAGAGAGCACAGCAACGCCTTTTTTGTCTGCGTCTGAGGAGAAGAGCACACTTTCCCTCTCCCATCCTCAGTACTGTCTACAAAGGTATTATAGAGAGCACATTGACCAGCTGCATCTCTGTATGGTCTGGGGAATGTAAAGCCTCTGACTGGAGGTCTGTACAGAGAGTGGTGAGGACAGCGGAAAAGATCATTGGCTCTTCACTGCCTTCCATCCAGGACGTATGAAGCGAATTTTGTGCCAATATTTATCAAACAAATCCAGTGTTTTGCAAATAAACACAATCTGCTTTGCAAAGAAAAACTCGACTTTCAAACAAACGCAAAGTGATTTTCAAATACAAAACTCTTTGAGAGAAAATGCAGAGGTATGGACAAATATATGTATTGTGTGTTGCAACTGTGAGACTCATTTGCCTTTTTATGAGGCTTGATTTTCTCACAAATGCATCCAGGCTGATTTTCTCACACGAGTGCGGGCAGATTTTCTCACATGTGCAATTGAGCAACTTTCTTTTCCAAAACAGCAGATGGCACTGTCGGTCAATTTATGCTAGTCTCCCGAGACCTGAAACACCTCTTTACCTTTTCAGACCAATATGAGTGGGGAACAGGTGAGTTTCTGTCTTACTAGATCTATAATTAACCATTTAGATTTAGATTTTCACAAAGCGACTCTACTACAGTGTCAGTGAAATTCACAACAAGTGCTGTAACGTTGTTAACATGATTGATTAGTTCAAAAATCAGAGGTGACCTGGCTAAACATTTAACTAGGCTGTCTTTCCCTATAAAAACTGATCCATTCTCCGTACCTCTTATCCTCTGCTGGATCGCGGGATATAGAATATACATATATATTGATACAATTGTTCAACATTCAAAACAATGCAGGGGTAAAACAAAATATTAAAAAACACCGGATTTGTTAGATAAATATCGGCACAAAATTCGCGGTCTGACTCGTGTTCAAAACATTGCAAAAGACCCCAGCCATCCTCATTATGGACTGTTTACACTGATGCCCTCTGGGAAAAGGTTTTGCAGCATTCGGTGCTGAACAGAAAGGTTCTGTAATAGCTTTTTTCTACAAGCTATCAGATTTCTGAATTTAAAATGACCTCTTAACCATTTTATCTCACTGAATCTTTTAGTAGTGAGTCTTACGTGAACTAGATGGAGACGGCGCTTTTTACGATGTGCAATAATTGTACTTATATGCTGCCACTTAAGTGCAATTATTTTGTTTTAGATGCCGATAATTACTGTATGCATTTAATATTTATGTGCTGTTGTCATTCTTTTAGTGTTATATTCTTTTTAAATGCACGCTGTTGCAATTTTTATTAGGGCCCAAGCCAGTAAGGCGCAGGGCCCTCTTGTTTTTCTAAGGATTATTAGCGCCCAAGCCAGTAAGGAGCAGGGGCCTCTTGTTCTTCTAAGGACTATTAGGGCCCAAGCCACTAAGGCACAGGGGCCTCTTGTTCTTCTAAGGACTATTAGGGCCCAAGCCACTAAGGCGCAGGGGCCTCTTGTTCTTCTAAGGATTATTAGCGGCCAAGCCAGTAAGGCGCAGGGCCCTATTGATCCCCTAAGGATTATTATTTTTAAATTTTTTATTTTTAAAAAATAAAAATTATTTCGACTATCCGGGGGTCTTTGGGGGCCTTAACGTGCTCAAAAACTCTTGAAAATTGGCACACACATTGGAATCTGCAGCCATTAGGACCCGGGCGTTGGACAGGGGCTCTACAGCGCCCCCTGGAACACAGTCAGAAAACTTGATGTATAGCTCACACATATTTGCACGTATTCATATGAAACTCGGTACACATAAAGATCTCATTAAGCTGAACAACTTTCGTGCTGCATGTCTTAGGCTCCGCCCAACAGAAAGTCGGCTATTTAGGGCTGTTTTTAAAAATGTTTGTTAACATTAGAAAATGCATTAACTAACATGAACTACCAATGAAAAATATATTTTCACAGCATTTATTATTAAGTTTGTTGATGTTAATCAAAATGTTCGTTAATTCACAGTGCATTAACTAATGTTAACAGATAAAACTTTACATTTTAATAATGTTTAAGTTTTGAATATTAACTAACATTGATAAATACTATATACAGTTGCATGCGAAAGTTTGGGAACCCCTTGCAGAATCTGTGAAAATGTGAATCATTTTGATAAAATAAGAGAGATCATACAAAATGCATGTTATTTTTTTTATTTAGTACTGTCCTGAATAAGATATTTTACAGAAAATATGTTTACATTTAGTCCACAAGACAAAAAAAAAATAGCTGAAATTATTAAAATAACCCCATTCAAAAGTTTGTGAACCCTTGGGGCCTCGCAGGTGAAAATAACCTACCTAAATTAAAATGGTAACAGTTTGTGACAAAGTGTGCTTACACAAACAAATTAGGTATCTTTGGAAAGAAGACACTCAGGGCTTTACTATCCATCATCCAGAGTTGATAATGCTTCAAAAGATAAAAAGTTATAGACACTGACGTGCCTTGAAAAATGTTTTTCCACACTGAATGTTTTTTTATTTCATATACAAATACATGAAATAAGTCCTGGAGCAATCCAGAAAAGTAATGGGTTGAAAGCCATGTGTCTCATGAGTTTATATTTCAAATTTGAAGAAGATACCATGAAAAATGAGATTCCTGCAATATTTTTTCTGAAACTATTTATAGTCCCCCCACCCCCCTGTTTGAGGAAAAATAACCACCAAATGGATTGCAGAATTATACAAGCTATTTTAGTCATTATACATGTTCCTGCATAGTTTTTCAATTATAAAATAATAGACAGATTTATTTGAGCACAAAAAAATAAAAAAATAATTATTTGAGTAATAAAAAAGGAAAAAAAAGAAAAAGAAAAAAAATGCTAGTATGTATACTGAAGTATTCTGATTGCCAGACATGAAGGGATATTGCCAGACATGGTCATAGAGTCAGTAAACACACGCTGATGTGCTTCCATTCAGATGATAATCATACAGATGGGCCATATAATCAATAATAGCTGATCATTGAATCACAATGATAGCCGTCATAGACTCGGTAATAAACACGCTGATGTCCGTCCATACATATTATAATCATGCAGATACAGCCACATTCCCCACACAATACACACACATACATATAAAAAATGTAGAAGAAAAAAAAAAAAGTTTTTTATGGATAAAGCAGATCGCTAAGTTACGCCCCGCTCAGATGACAACGTGCCTGTCATAGCCCGCGTCAGAGCTGGCAGGAGGGAGCGCCAAATTCAAATAATCTATATTCCGCTTTTCTGAGACTTTTTTTTTTCCGTGGACGGTCTCATTCTGTTTGTAAAACTGTATGCTACAGCACAGTGTTGTTGTTTTTTTTACCACCAAGACGCTGTTTTTGAGCGTAATTTATTCCATAACGGACGCGAACAATAACTCTCTGAAGAAATGAAACGTAAACAAAGGAATATTCATCCTTATTACAACGTTATTGTTTCGCTGGACTAAAAGTGCTCGCTGGGATGTTGTTCTGTGGACCCTTACCTCTCTAACTAAACTGGGATTTCAGCAGTGGACGCGTTTGTGGCTCGTTATTACAATGATAAAGGTACGTACTGCTGTTTTACTCCGCGTGTTTGGATGTGTACTGCTTACACAAATGTAGCAAATACATTCCTTATAAGCTTTCCATCGAACAACAGCGATCTGTCGTCGATGCTTGAGGCTTAGACCCTCAGAATGATATATAGTTTGTCAAGATTAACTTTGTCCCGTTTCATTTATTCTATTAGAAAACAATGACACATGCAAACAAAGAGCGTTCAGTGCGACGTCGCTCTGGTGAACGTTAACAGGTGTGTGTTACTGTGTGTGGTTACCTGGATGATCTATGTAATGTATGTACTATTGGGTATCTTAGTTTTGTGATAAGCCTGCCCTCTAGGGGTGACCCAATATAATGACTGTATTGGAAATTACGCAGTTAACAGTTCAGTAAAAACTAACGTGAGTTAACACAGCAGACAATTGTGTCGTGTTATCATTCATCTGCCAGCATACACAACAAAATTGGCGACGAGTCTGGATCAACACCACGCGTGCAACAACTAGACCTGAATGGACACAAACAGGAAAAGAAAGATCGCAAAAAGAGCGTGTGAGTTACATGAACGAGAGAGAAAGCTAATTAATGTGTAACGCTAAACTGCAAACGAGCAAAAATGTCAATGATTGGAACAATCGCCGCATTTGATAGTAATGCTGAGGATTGGGGAACTTATGTGGAAAGAGTGGAGTTATACTGTCAGGCTAATGCCGTTGAAGATGAGAAGAAAGTGGCCGTTTTGCTGAGCGTGATGGGAGCAAAGACTTATGGATTGCTCCGTAGTTTGTTAACCCCTGAAAAGCCAGCGGATAAAACATTCCAGCAAATAGTGGACATTTTAAATGGACATTTGAACCCTAAACCTCTAGTAATTGCGGAAAGATTCAGATTCCATAAACGTAACCAAGCTAAAGGAGAAAGCATTTCCGAATACATAGCTGAACTACGCCGATTGTCAGAACATTGTCAATTCGGAGCTGGACTGGCAGATGCATTAAGAGACAGGCTTGTGTGTGGAATGCACAATGAAAGCACACAAAAAAGACTGTTAACAGAAAAAGACTTGACACTCGATCGTGCACTGAACATAGCAATATCCATGGAGACTGCAGCAAAAGATGCATTGGAATTGCAACAAAAAACAATGGAATGTGCAACAAATAAATTGTCACTGAAATCAGAAAGAAAACAGAAATGCTATCGCTGTGGAAAAATGTCTCATGATGGGAATGACTGCTGGTTCAAGGATAAAGAGTGCAGGAGATGTCATAAAAAGGGGCACATTGAGAGAGTATGCAAAATGGATAAACCGAGGATTCCAAAAGACAGAACACGCAAAGTGAAACGTAAATCCGCCACTGTACATCAAGTAACTGAAAATGAAGCAAGCACCAGTTCAGGTACGGATGATCTTTCATGTTTGGAACTGTACCATATTAAGGACATAGATCGAAGAGTTATTTGGCTTACACCAGAAGTGTCAGGAGTTAAACTCAAAATGGAGTTAGACACTGGATCGGCATTGTCGGTCATCTCAGCAGCCGATTACCAACGACTGTTCTCAAAAATACCACTGCAAAACACATCAGTGATATTAAAGACCTATACTGGTGAAAAAGTGTCTCCGAAAGGAAAATTATCAGTAACTGTGAAGTACAAAGAAAATCAGCATCAGTTGAACTTGTATGTGCTAGAAAATGGAGGGCCTGCATTGTTCGGACGCGAGTGGCTGAGGAAAATACCTCTGGACTGGCACACAATAAAAAACCTGGAAGTGTCCCAACAAGTCACAAACAAAGAGACACAAAGGACTCTAGCGCAAATTATAGAAAATGCAGAACCTGTGTTTCAGAAAGGAATAGGAACACTTAAGGGAATAAAAGCGAATCTGGAGTTGAAAGAAGACCCTTCTCCAACATTTTTTAAAGCTCGCCCAGTCCCGTACGCAATTCGTCCCAAGGTGGAGGCAGAGCTGGATAATTTGGACAAAATGGGAATTCTGACAAAGGTCGAATGGAGTGAATGGGCCACACCCATAGTCCCAGTGATCAAAAAGGGGAAGACAGGAGATGTCCGTATTTGTGGGGATTTTAAAGTGACCATTAATCCAGTGCTTCATGCAGTACAGTATCCCCTGCCACGCATTGAAGACATTTTTGCATCCTTGTCTGGTGGAGAACACTTCTCAAAAATTGACCTGGCCCAAGCTTACCTCCAAATGGAGATGGACGAGCAATCCAAGAAATTCTTGACCATCAACACACATAAAGGGCTCTATCAGTACAACCGCCTTGTTTTTGGAATTGCCTCAGCCCCTGCATTGTGGCAAAGAGCAATGGACCAGGTGTTGCAGGGTATCCCAGGAACGCAGTGTTACCTGGACGATATCATTGTAACAGGAAAGGATGATACAGATCACCTCCAAAACTTACAACGGGTGCTGACGAGATTGTGTGAGTATGGACTAAGAGCCAATAAAGAAAAATGTGAGTTTTTCAGGTCGCGGATTTCTTACTGTGGTCATGTGATAGACAAAGATGGTCTACACAAGTCGCAGGACAAAATTGAAGCTGTATTAAGTGCTCCGCATCCACAGAATGCGTCTCAACTCCGATCATATCTAGGACTTGTGAACTACTACCACAAATTTCTTCCAAACCTCTCCACTGAACTACATCCTTTGAACGCATTGTTGCAAACAAGGACACGGTGGATATGGTCAGACAGCTGCGAGCAAGCTTTCCAAAGGACCAAAAAGGCTCATAACTTCTGATGTAGTGTTGACACACTTCAATCCATCTATGCCAATCAGGCTAGCATGCGATGCGTCGCCATATGGAATCGGTGCAGAAGATATATTTCTACAAAATAAGCAAAATGTGGACATCTTCATCCTGTTCAAAAGTTTTCACCCCCCGCTCTAAATGTATCGTGTTTCCTTCTGGAGCATCGGTGAACGTTTGAACCTTTTTCCATTTAGTACTCCCCTTCAGAAGCTACAGAAGATACTTGCATGTTTCCCGGAAGACAAATTAAGTACAATTTACCTTGATCTTCAAATTCAAAAAATATTCATCCCCCGGCTCATAATCATACAGCATCATGCATAATGCATCGTGTTTCCTTCTGGAGCATCAGTGAATGTTTGAACCTTTTTTTTAATAGTTGTGTTTGAGTCCCTCAATCGTCCTCAGTGTGAAAAGGTGGATCACATAATCATACAGTCACTGCTGGAAAGGTTTCAAAAGATGCTGGAAAACTGAAGATTCTGCAGGACTTGGAGGATTTTTCTGAAGAACAGTGCTCAGTTTAACTGTTCAGAACAATCAAGAGACTCATGAACAACCATCACAAAACAAAACAAAAAACAGTCATAGATCATCCAGGTAACCACACACAGTATTAAGAACCAAGGGTTCACAAACTTTTGAACGGGGTTATTTTAATAATTTCAGCTATTTTTTTTTTTTGTGTTGTGGACTACATATAAACACCTTTTATGGAAAATATCTTACTCGGGACAGTATTAAATAAAAAATAACATGCATTTTGTATGATCTCTTATTTGGTTAAAATTATTCACATTTTCATAAATTCTGCAAGGGGTTCCCAAACTTTCTCATGCAACTGTACATACTGTTCATGTTAATTCATATAGTTAATGTTAAAAACCGAAACCTTATTGTAAAGTGTTACTAAAGTTTTATATATTGTTCTGTGTGTGTTTGTGTATGTTTCACAGAGTTGATGGTTTGGATTAACCCTTTAATTTCAGCTGATAGCTAGCTGCATTGACCCTGCCCTTGATAAAACACAGTGGACCAACACCATCAGCTGACATGGCACCTCAGACCATCACTGACTGTGGGTACTTGACACTGGACTTCAGGCATTTTGGCATTTCCCTCTCCCCAGTCTTCCTCCAGACTCTGGTACCTTGATTTCCGAATGACATGCAAAATTTGCTTTCATCCGAAAAAAGTACTTTGGACCACTGAGCAACAGTCCAGTGCTGCTTCTCTGTAGCCCAGGTCAGGCGCTTCTGCCGCTGTTTCTGGTTCAAAAGTGGCTTGACCTGGGGAATGCGGAATCTGTAGCCCATTTCCTGCACACGCCTGTACACGGTGGCTCTGGATGTTTCTACTCCAGACTCAGTCCACTGCTTCCGCAGGTCCCCCAAGGTCTGGAATCGGTCCTTCTCCACAATCTTCCTCAGGGTCCGGTCACCTCTTCTCGTTGTGCTGCGTTTTCTGCCACACTTTTTCCTTCCCACAGACTTCCCACTGAGGTGCCTTGATACAGCACTCTGGGAACAGCCTATTCGTTCAGAAATTTCTTTCTGTGTCTTACCCTCTTGCTTGAGGGTGTCAATGATGACCTTCTGGACAGCAGTCAGGTCGGCAGTCTTACCCATGATTGCGGTTTTGAGTAATGAACCAGGCTGGGAGTTTTTAAAAGCCTCAGGAATCTTTTGCAGGTGTTTAGAGTTAATTAGTTGATTCAGATGATTAGGTTAATAGCTCGTTTAGAGAACCTTTTCATGATATGCTAATTTTTTGAGATAGGAATTTTGGGTTTTCATGAGCTGTATGCCAAAATCATCAATATTAAAACAATAAAAGGCTTGAACTACTTCAGTTGTATTGTAATGAATCTAAAATATATGAAAGTGTAATGTTTATCAGTACATTACAGAAAATAATGAACTTTATCACAATATGCTAATTTTTTGAGAAGGACCTGTAATACACAAGAGAGCCTAGTGGAAATATTACAAATGGGTAATTTCCTTTTCAAAGCCACGCTGGCTGAGTTTTTGGCCCCAGTAAATAAAGGGCCCCTTTCACCCCTCATTTTAATAAATTGAGCCGTCTGCTCGTTGCTCCCTAAAAACAATTGAAATATTTGAAGAAGTTTTACCTCGAACCAAACAAATGAAGCCGTGCAGTGGTAACATTTTTAGTTTAAGTTTGTTAAAAAAAAAAATGTTTTTTAGCACTTGTTTCGCTAGGTATTTGAGTCAATTAATCACAATACTTACATTTAAATGAATTCCTCAGCCACCAAAGAACTCTTGTCCACCATGTTCTTTGAATGCAAATTCCATCGTCATCTGCGCAATTGATTCTGGGATAGGGTAGGGTGAAAAAAGGCAAAAAAAAAAAAAAAGAGTGGGAAGGTTAGGGCGATTCTAAGGTCCCGAGGATGGAGGAGGGCCCCCCCAAGGGGGAACCACAATTTCTAGCGAGGGAGACCCTCCGGAACCCGATTGCAATTTCTAGCGAGAGGAACTGTACGTAGGGAAAAAAAACATTTTCAATTAATTACAAACATTAGCTAGAGCTAAACCTCTGTTAATTCTCAATAAGAACTTCTGTAGATGTCTGACAGAAATAAAGTCAAACTGTGGTGTGTCTCCCAAAAGCTTCGTTAACTATGGTTGCAAGTAGTGTTGTCAAAAATATCGATATTTCCATAAATATCGATACTGAAATATCTGAACGGTACCAATATTAATTTCCCGAAGTATCGATACACCGATACTAGCCGAGCTGTCACTTTCACTTCTCTCCAAAGGCACGTGGACAAGCACCACACGTGACCGCACTCGTCTCCTTCGCTCTGGTTAAATAGCAAAAGTGAAGTGAATAGAAAGATGAGTGCTCTGGTTGTTAAAGAACACAGCAGGAGCGCTATCTGTAGGGATCTATGATCTCCGCGATGCAGAGAACGCGCACGGAATCCAGTCATAAAAACGGAATTTACAGTTTAACGCGGAATGTCACAGAATCTGTCAAAGTTTGGATGAATTAATCAAAAGTAGGTCATTACACTTAAATCAAATCGCGATATGGACTAGTATCTGTAAATATTAAGCTGCAAAAGTGGATTTAAATATGAATCCTGCATGTTCTGCGCGTCTCTGTGTGAATGTGCTGCACGTGCGGTTGTGTTTACTAATGTGGCGCTCGCGGTGATTTCAGCGTCTGCCGTCTCAACGAGGACATAAATACATCAACAATATCTCCAGAACTGATCTGAAAGGCACTTTACCAGCATTTTACCATTTAATTTGAGTAAAACTAGCATCATATCATACACACACAGAACTTTAAAAGTATTCACGGCAACCCGTCAAAATAAAAGTTCGGTTTAACTTAGCCTATTAAATATAGCCAGAAATAGGCTATATTACTATTATTTAGTACAGGGGTGGGGAACGTTGATCCTGGAGGGCCGGTGTCCCTGCAGAGTTAAGCTCCAACCCTAATCAAACACACCTGAACCAGCTAATCAAGGTCTTCAGGATGCAGTTAGGTTTTTTTTCCCCCAGGGTTTTTAGGGTTGGAGCTAAACTCTGCAGGAGAGTGGCCCTCCAGGATTAACGTTCCCCACCCCTGATTTAGTAGAATGTACATAATACTACTACTTACTACTACGGTTAATGTTTTTTTAAAAGAAATAATCACAAAATATTAAAATTTTAATAGTAAATCCCCTTCATTTGCCAAAAATTTAAATGTTTAATTTTCATTAATTCAAATATAAATAAATTAAAATTGTTTTATGCCTTCATCTGATATCCAGTAAAATTTAAATACACAACACAGAATTTCTGTGGGGGAAAACACATTTCATAAGGCTACTGTAAGAATAAATAAAAATTGTTTGTATGAATTCAAATAATAGACATGCTAAAACACAGAATTTGGTAACAATAAAACATAAGGTGAGAAAAAAATAAAACATTTCATACGGCCCTAAACGTGTCATTTTTGTTACACTTTTAATAAATTAAATGTTAAATTGTATAATTTTCATGATTTTAATGAATTAGACATGCTTTTAGATTAATAGCATTTAATTTGACCATTAAAAAAAAAGAGTCCAGAAAAATTCAAACGGAAAAGAAACGGAATCCAGAAAAATTAAAATGGAAAAAATTGAATGTAGAAATTTTTTTTACGGAATTTGGGGAAAAATAAAACGGATTTAATAGGGCCCTATATCTGGAAATATTTTGGTTATGAAGCAAATGAGAATATCAACAAATAGAACTTTGGATTTTAATTAGTACATGTATTAGTAAACGTTAGTTTCAATTAACATTTAACTAAGATTAATAAAAGATTAATAAATAAATCAACAAAGGCAGCACCTCAAGACATTTTTTTTTGTTCATGTAAAATATACCGCATGTTCTCGACTTGTTACATTTATCATTAAAATTACCCCCTTAATATTGTGGCAGTTTTTTTCTCCGTGGTATCGAAAATGGTATCGAATATCGATATTTTTCAAGGTATCGTATCGAAGTTAGAAATTCCAGTATCGTGACAACACTAGTTGCAAGTTCCATTGAACTCTATTGGTAACGATGGAACTTGTGACTATAGTTGCTTCTGGGAAACACACCCCTGGTTAGTAATAAGTGAAGCTGATGATGATTCTTCATTTCTCTGCCTGCGTCCCGATGTGTATACGATCCATATTAAATTCTGTGATATTAGTCATTTTCAATGCTATTTATTTAGGGCAGATAGGGTGGATAGTATGCACATCGAGACGCAGGGTCTGTCTGCTCATTATTCACTGTTGTGTTCAGTTTTATAATGAGCTCAAATGTTCACCTGCATTTGATCAATTGATCTGATGAACATATTTATCTTCTTCTCTTTGTCAGTCCTTTGATGGAAATGTACTGTTAGACCTGAAATGTGCCTTGAAGATCAGTAAAGTCTTGCTGTTGAATTTATACTTACATTTAAACAACTGAGAGTTAAATGAGCTTTATTAGGCTCGTTACAATATAATTTTTTAAGTGAGAAATTTAAAAAAAAATTCTGTATGTATTTAATTCATGTCTGAGTAGCTGTTCCTCACTGTTCTTCATGTGTTTGTTGTGACAGATGCAGTTAAGCCAATGTCAGTGAAGGAGGGAGAAACTGTTACTCTGCAGATTGGTACTGAAATACAGGAAGATGATCTGATACACTGGATGTTTGGAGACGATGTCATAGCTGAAATCCATAAAGCAGCCCAACGATTCTACACATCTGATGTTCCCAATAAGAGATTCAGAGGCAGACTGGATCTGGACCGTCAGACTGGATCTCTGATCATCATAAACACCAGAACCACAGACTCTGGAGATTATAAACTGAATATCAGCAGTAACAGATGCACCATAAACAGGAGAATCACTGTTGCTGTCACTGGTGAGTAGATCAAATCTGTCAATATAAAAGCGGTCATATTTACATCAGAGCTGTAAGAACAATTCTAAAGTTAAATAAACTCAAGTGTTCACAACTCTACACTTCATTTGAATTGTTAAACATAACATCAGCCACAGCCGCAGCTGAATCATCCATTCATTGATTTTAGAAGCGCTCGTCCACGGCATCATGCAGCATAATACAACACAGGTGCAAATGAATTGTAAATTGACTATTAGGGTTTATACATAATCTCCATGACAGAGTTCAAGATAAATCCTTTAATCTTACTGGAGCTGCCCGTTTCAAATGATTATTAAACAGCAAGTAAACTATGCAAAAGCGGCAGTCCTTCTGAATTCACTCACTCGTTTTCATTCACTCCTTCAAGTGAACTGTATGACTGGACTAATGTAGGGAATAGTGAATGAGGGTATAGGGGCGATTTCAGATACAGCCACAGTGGTCTCAGTTTATCGATTAATGATGGCCTTGATTAGCTGGTTCAGGTGTGTTTAATTAGGCTTGGAGCTAAACTCCGCTGGACAGTGTCCTGTCTCCAGGAACAGGTTTGGATACAATTGATCTGAATGATGCAGCATGTTTTTAAAATCCTTCAGAATATCATTGTCACAATAGCACTGGATCTCAAGCTGTTGCTGTAATCAGTTATGTGAAATTCTCCTATGAAAGATTAGACTCTGGATCAGAGCAGGCCAAAAACACATCATCGCTAATGATGTAATGATAAAGTAGTCAAAATCACCTAGGCTAATTTTCTCTTGGCTGTTCTTGCTACAGCAAATGTGCCTTAAACCCGCACAGACAGAGAAAACCATTTGAATGTAGTATGCGAGTTTGTAAAAAAAAATATAGTGCAGTATGTGATTTTGGATGCCTCCTAATTAGTGAAAGGCAGGGATAATGTTCAGGAAATCCGACTGAATACAGTCATTATTTTTGCAATTCTTTTTGATGATTCTACTGGCACTTGAATAACTTAGTGCATATTTGACAAAGCTATGAATAAGGTTTCTAAATACAAACTTCTGTGCTGGAATACCTGCATGAGGCTGATTGTGAAATACAAGCTATGATCTGTAATTCTTTGTTTGCTACATTTTCTTTCATTAAAACTTTACAGTTCTGGATTGTGTGCCGTGAATATTATAGTCTGTGTATAGTTAGACTTCACAGTCGGTGGCACTGTTAGAATGTTTTGAATGACGGGTGGGGTTATAATGTTTGTAAGACTGAACCGATGGATGGATGGATAGATAGATAGATAGATAGATAGATAGATAGATAGATAGATAGATAGATAGATAGATAGATAGATAGATAGATAGACAGATAGATAGACAGATAGATAGACAGATAGACAGACAGACAGACAGACAGACATCTACATTTTTAGTGTTCTGGATTAACAAAAAATCAGCACCGATGTTTGCATGATTGAATTTATTGGTCACTGGGCAAAAACTTGCTGTTTCAGTGTTGTGTGTTTTGTTGCAAACACTTGGTATGAATAAAAAGGATGATATTGCGATGGCATTATGATCATAAATCCCAATGCATGAGTCTTTAAACTTTCAGATGACTTGTTGTTTGTCAAGATTAAAGAAGCTTATAACGTTTGATAGTAAAAGCATGCTGTAAATGTGAACTAACAAACTGTTGATGGGTTTAAGCAAGTTAATGGATTATTAGAGGGTGATGTGAGATGGAGCAATATTCATCTGAATACTCAGACTGGAGATCTCGCCTTCAATAACAACAACAAAAAAAAATAGACAGTGAGGAAATTAAGGAAATATTTTTTATTAAGGAAATTAATAAAGTGGAGAACAGAATTACTGGAAAAGTGATCAAGAAATTCCATATTTGATATTTGTGGTGAGAAGATTAGGTGGTTCCCCTCACATTCGAATATTTGGAGGGATATTATCTTAATGTTATAAGATTTTATTACATTCTGTATAATTCTATTGTATATCTATGGGCCTATTATCTATGCTATAATTAGCCTAGTTTGACTGATCACTAATCAAAAGTTCAAATGCTTAAATGAACAACAGTTTCTACAATTTTAATGTTAAACAGGAAATATTATTTGATTTACCTATTTACCAAACCTAATTGAATTAATAGTTAAATGTTTTCTTTTTTTAGTGTACAAATATATCCAGTAAAATAGAATTATTTGATGTGGTTCAGTATAATTAGCCTTTCTGAGCCGTGAAGCATCCCCTGCAGGAAGAATAACGTTATGCTCCACAGAAAACAAGATCAAAGTAACAAACTCGAGATTTGTGCGGGACTGTTTTTGAGTCCCGCTCCCGTGAGGTTATATCCCGCACCCACCCGCTCCCGCAATATATTAGGCTTGTTTGAGATGCGCCTTGCCTCGCCTGTAATTTAGTCGAGAGTAGGCGGCTGCAGTGAGGGGAGGAGTGAAAAAAGTGCAGGCAAGCCGGACACTTCCTGAATCTCGTTGTGTTGTTGGACTGCAAACGTCAGCAATGGAAGAGATCGCGTTCGCGTTCTTTATCGCACTTTGTGGATGCTTTTTATAATCAAAGCCATAATGAGAAATGAGGAGCACACAGATGCTGCACTAAATTTACACTGTTATCCCTAATTATGGGTTAAACATTTCAGAGTGGGATATGGCACAGCTGATTAACCTAATTATGTGTATCCTACTTAAGGGACAGTTTACCCAAAAAAAAAATCTTTGGGTGAACTATACCTTTTTTACATGAAACATATTCCATATAAATATATTACACAATTGTTTGTCACCTTAATGTAAATTTGAATTTCATGTTAAATGATTAGGAAAAGTGTGTACAGCAAATTATTATTCAAAATTAATATGAAACAAAAACACATTTTAAATTAAGAAATTAGCATGCATGTGTGGGCTTTGTTTACTGCACTCCTGAAATAAGACATACCCAGATAAAGACCTCAGATAAAAACACACAAACATGAGGCCTAATTGCAAAACCGTCACATTAGATGTAGCCTATGCATGCATGTATTGATGGATTGACTAATTTATTTAATGGAATAATGTTGTACAAAAATGTAAATGTACAAAATTAACACCAGCATACAATACATAGAGAGAAAATTACAACAAACAGGACTTCAAACCAAGAAAATAAAAATAAAAGGGTAAATAAATAAAGCACATGTCCTAATTACTAATAAATTACTATAGAAAAAGTAAATAGTATTAGGCTATAGCTAATGGACTTCTTAGGATTAAGGGGAAAAAATATCAGATGACATTCGCAGCCAATGAGCATTAAGCTGTGTCGTCAGCAAGTCGTTTCCCATGATGCTTTTGATCAGCGCAGTTGGTGGAGAGCAACTGCGCTCGACTGCAGAATCCGACACGTGCGCCTTGCGCTCGCGAGAGATTTTTGACATACGTCAGCATGACATCAGAGCAAGGCGGACCGCACTCGGACACATTTCTAACCGGCATGCATCTCGCGCTGATCACCGGTGATCGGTTCTGCGCAGATTTTGCTCATCTCAAACAAGCCTGTTCACTCTTTGTTCACCCGCTGTCCACTTTGAAGAATTGTCTTCCCGACCCGACCGTTCCCGATAAAATTAGATCTCGTTTCTAGAATCACACATTTAAATGTCCTCTACTGAAAGAAAGAGAGATAACAAATAAAAGTGTAGTCTGCACAAAATTATTGTATTTGTTATTCTTGTCAAGAGTCTTTTATTGACAGCAAAATGTTAAACGAATTTTGTGTCCGACACAGTAAGAAAAAATGTGTCACAGAGAAAATAAATACGTACAAAAATTGTATTCCTTATTTTTATTTGTCTTGTCAGGATACAATTCGTTTATTCTTTACAACACAATAAGAACAATTGTCGCAGAGGGAAAAAAATGTAGGTTGTACAAAAATGGCCAATTATAATTTTATTCGTCTTGTCAAAATACTAAATTTGTTTAACATCTTGCTGTAATCACAGTAGCCTAGGAAAAGTGTCGCAGAAGAAAAATAAATAAATAAATTCGATATCTATAATTTAAAATTATATGTAAAATATAAACAAAACCGAGTTGAAAGTTGTTGAAGGACAGCGCATCCACACTTTGCTCCATCTTTATTCTGCTCCGTCACTCATCACAAGCTGCCTGTTCTGTCTGCGGGCCGTATATTCACCTCCGGTGCAGCCTGCTCTGAGTTATGCACATGCTGCGCTCAGATCTCGCAAATAAAACGAAGCACTGGTTCATGCGTTACAGTCGAGTGCAGGCTGTACCGGTGTTTGAATAAAGCCAGATATGCAGTTCTGAAAGGACGTCGGGATATTGTTACACCACCCGCTCCCGTTCAAACTGCACCAGAGTTACCGACCGCTGCCGCGTTTTATTCGGGAATTTAATCCCGCGTCGCAAGAAATCTGGTCAGGAATGCAGACCTCGATAACAAACATGTAGCTGGATGTAAGAAAGATGTAACAGATGTAACTGTTTTTCTGACGCTATCAGGAGGCGGTGGTGCCGGGGCTTGGTCTCGTCATCGCTGCTTGCAGCTATATTAGTGTTTGTTGTAGATCAGACACACATTCAGACCAGAGCCGGTGCCAGCCTAGCGCTGAAGAGGGGCCGTCTGAAATACCGAGCGGGGGCGATCACATGAATGCATATAATACTCCCACAGCTAGAAAATACATATAGCTGTGGTACGCTCCTTCAATTTTGCAGCTAGTAAGCAATGTACAGAGCTCTGAACAATCTTACTATAGATACAAAAAAAAAAAAAAAACCGCCTAGATCTACATATTAAAAAACTCATCATGACAGGCTTATATGCAGTTGGGCAAAAAAGTATTTAGTCAGCCACCAATTGTGCAAGTTCTCCCACTTAAAAAGATGAGAGAGGCCTGTAATTTTCATCATAGGTACACTTCAACTATGAGAGACAGAATGGGGGGAAAGAATCCAGGAAATCACATTGTAGGATTTTTAATGAATTAATTGGTAAATTCCTCGGTAAAATAAGTATTTGGTCACCTACAAACAAGCAAGATTTCTGGCTCTCACAGACCTGTAACTTCTTCTTTAAGAGACTCCTCTGTCCTCCACTCGTTACCTGTATTAATGGCACCTGTTTGAACTCGTTATCAGTATAAAAGACACCTGTCCACAACCTCAAACAGTCACACTCCAAACTCCACTATGGCCAAGACCAAAGAGCTGTCGAAGGACACCAGAAACAAAATTGTAGACCTGCACCAGGCTGGGAAGACTATATCTGCAATAGGCAAGCAGCTTGGTGTGAAGAAATCAAATGTGGGAGCGATTATTAGAAAATGGAAGACATACAAGACCACTGATAATCTCCCTCGATCTGGGGCTCCACGCAAGATCTCACCCCGTGGGGTCAAAATGATCACAAGAACGGTGAGCAAAAATCCCAGAACCACACGGGGGACCTAGTGAATGACCTGCAGAGAGCTGGGACCAAAGTAACAAAAGCTACCATCAGTAATGCACTACGCCGCCAGGGACTCAAATCCTGCAGTGCCAGATGTGTCCCCCTGCTTAAGCCAGTACATGTCTGGGCCCGTCTGAAGTTTGCTAGAGAGCATTTGGATGATCCAGAAGAGGATTGGGAGAATGTCATATGGTCAGATGAAACCAAAATATAACTTTTTGGTAAAAACTCAACTCGTCGTGTTTGGAGGAGAAAGAATGCTGAGTTGCATCCAAAGAACACCATACCTACTGTGAAGCATGGGGGTGGAAACATCATGCTTTGGGGCTGTTTTTCTGCAAAGGGACTAGGGATGTAACGGTATGAAAATTTCTAATCACGATTATAGTGACCAAAATTATCACGGTTATCAGTATTATCACGGTATTGTTAAAATGTGCTGGAGATGTTCAAAAAGTACCGAAACATAAATCACTTCACCAAGTTTCATACTTAAAAATCAACAAACAGCAAATAAAATGACTTTTTGTTTGCATAATCACTAAAACAATAACATTACCAATGAGGTCTGGATTTTAAATGACAATTTGACTGACAACAGTTTAATAGCATGTTCAAATAAATAATGTAAATGTTCAAATAAAGCTTTGAAAAAGTTTAACATAAAAGGTAGACCACACATTTCAGCCTTTAAAGAAAAGGGTTAAATTAAAATAATTAATAAATGATTATATGTATTTTATCTGCTCCATAAATAATTCTATATAGCATATCTGAATTGTTTAAATGTACATAAGTTTGTTTTTCATCAACCGGTTAAAATTTACAGCAGGTCATGCAAATTTGGTCCATTTTTTGGCCAGACAGAAACTGCACACAGACTGAATGTAAATAAGTGTCTGTAAATCCACTCTCTGGCAGCAGGTGGCGCTTTATACGGAAAAGCTGAATTACAGCTGATTCCTGTGAACTCCGCGAACACTTCCTTTAGGTATTACATGGAGCGAAGATGAGAACAAAATGCCATCAAATCGTTTCTGAAGACAGTCCGAACCTTCAGAGGTACATTCATATAATTAATTCATTGATATATTAATTTGTATAATTCCCTCAGCACTCTTTTAAAACCTCCCAGCTTTTCCGCCCTATTTTCACTCAGAACGAAACGACTCTGCTGCCGTGCGCACGTGAGACTGTTACTGAAAACTCTGCTTTATGCCGGACAGTATTTATTTATCGCGAGTTGTTTAAATCACGGTAATCGAATACGGTTTTAATGATAATTAAAATATGAAACGGTAATACTAACCGCGGGGAATTTTATCATGATTTATCGTCAAACCGGTAATCGTTACATCCCTAAAAGGGACCAGGATGACTGATCCGTGTAAAGGAAAGAATGAATGGGGCCATGTATCGTGAGATTTTGAGTGAAAACCTCCTTCCATCAGCAAGGGCATTGAAGATGAAACGTGGCTGGGTCTATCAGCATGACAATGATCCCAAACACACTGCCCAGGCAACGAAGGAGTGGCTTCGTAAGAAGCATTTCAAGGTCCTGGAGTGGCCTAGCCAGTCTCCAGATCTCAACCCCATAGAAAATCTTGGAGGGAGTTGAAAGTCCGTGTTGCCCAGCGACAGCCCCAAAACATCACTGCTCTAGAGGAGATCTGCAAGGAGGAATGAGCCAAAATACCAGCAACAGTGTGTGAAAACCTTGTGAAGACTTACAGAAAACCTTTGACCTCTGTCATTGCCAACAAAGGGTATATAACAAAGTATTGAGATTAACTTTTGTTATGGACCAAATACTTATTTTCCACCATAATTTGCAAATAAATTCTTTAAAAATCAGACAATGTGATTTCCTGGATTCTTTCCCCACATTCTGTCTCTCATAGTTGAGGTATACCTATGATGAAAATTACAGGCCTCTCTCATATTTTTAAGTGGGAGAACTTGCACAATTGGTGGCTGACTAAATACTTTTTTTGCCCAACTGTATAGGTCTTAGATAATCAAATGTGTATATAGGCCTACACCATTTCAGACGTTTTACTGCGAATGCATACACGTTACCACAACAACACCAACAAAAGCAATTTATGCCTGCTTAACACTACGTGTTAATTTAACGGAATATTAAAACAACCTGACAATACTGACAACTGCGACTAATCAGCAAACCTTTTTAAACATTAGAAAAATATTTAATCATACCTTTAGCCTCAGTAGAGCTGCAATCTTCTCTTTGATGAGTGAAACCTCCTCATCAGTAACTCTTTCCATTCTTCTCTGAATTTTCTACTAAGGTCATTTTCAAATGCCAGCTTGATCAGATGTGCTTTTCGTCTATGCAACATGCTGCGTCTGTGTTCAGAAAATACTTTCTTCAACGTTGAGAAAGAGTTCTCACACACAGCAGTCGAGGCCCCAAATGTTAGTGCGTGTTTTAGGGCAGTCAGAACCCCTGGCATGGCTTGGAAAACGCTGGAGTAATTTGCTAGAAGTTTGACCAAAGTCATTTTCTCGTCCTGGCCGGTGCACAATGTTTCACAAAACTGACGTGCAACGGTGAACTGAGACTCTACCATTTCGGTGTTCGTTAAATCCAGTAGTGGTTTCACTTTTCCCTCATCCAAAAAGTTCTCACTTCCAGGGTCAAGTGCATCCAACGCTGTAATGTACTTGCTATTACGTTCGCTGAAACGCACTGACATTTCTCAGAGAATGGAGTCAATAATGTTAAAAAACAGCCGCTTGCACTCCTGTTCAATGTTCGCTTCACGCTGGCCAACACTTTCATTTACAACGTAGTCTTGCAGAGACTTGCTGGCCTGTCGCTGCCGTTTCGGAGGGGTAGGATCTGCATCATCTGCACTCATGCTTACAGCCCACAGTTTCACAAACTCCGCATCCGATCGTAGACTTTCAATGCAAGAAGTAGCGCTGCGAATGAGCCGAACTGCTGTCATTAGATCTGTTCGTTCAGCTTGTAGCAACCTATTTGGTGGATCCATCAGGCCCAAAACTTTGTACATCACACAGGAAAGAAATCTAAAAGTTGGTTCTGTGATGGCCTTGTGAAGTCCAACAGCTTCGAGTTTTACATCAGCACCTTTTCCTCTGGTTGTGATTTCATTCAAAAAATCCACAAGCGTGTTGTATGATTTCAGCACCACGGACACCGTATCAAGGTGGCCAGTCCATCGTTGATCCAGCAGCCTTTTAAGCTTCTCTCCCTTATACTGTGCAGCTACAGTGGGTTTTCTCAGAAATTTGTAAAGCGCATTGCAAACGTCAAAAAAATCTCCTACAGCGCTCTCGGATGAAATGGCATGCCCTATGACCAAATGTAACTGATGATTAAAACAATGGATGTACGGCACTTCTCTGTTTAATTTGTTTTGAATATGTTTCTGCATACCTCCTTCTCTTCCAGACATGACGCTTGCTCCGTCATAACACTGACTTAGTATTTTATTTGTATCGAGACCAACACCTGACAGCTCTTCAAGCACCGTGTTAGTGAGTGACAGGGCATCACACTTGTCTGTAGTCAATATTAACAACAGCCGCTCTTTCACTGTGCAGTTCTGGTCTACATATCGAAGAACAATTGAGACATTCTCACTGCCCGTTGGGTCCTTGGTTCCATCCACTTTAATTGTAAACCATGACTCCCCAACATCTTTCACAATTTGCTCTGTCACGATTGTACTCATCAATTCAATTAAATCATTTTGAACATCGTGTGATGTGTATGTAGCATTTTTTGGAATTGTATTGAAGGCCTGGGCTAGCTCTTTGTTTTTTCTCAGTGTGTAATCAAATAGAGACAGGAACAGTTCACTGCCCGCTTGGCCTCTGTCATCAACGGAATCAACTGTACCCCTCAGTGGCAGTTCGTTTGAGACCAGGAATTCAATAATGTCAACAATTGCAGACACATAAAGGCGGTTTCGAGAAAGCTGATCTGAATTAACTAGGCTTGAAATCTCCTTTCCTGTGGAACATCGCAATTGCTGCTCTTTCCAAATAGCCATGCATGTCAGATGCTCTTTACTGTTAGCGTGTCTGTAAAATCCCTTCGCTTTATCTGTCGCGTGCTTCCAATTGCTAAAACCAGTACTTGTAAAAACTGAGTCACTCCCACCAAATTTCCGACAGGGGAAACAAAATGCCGAATCTGCTTGCTCTGAATATTCTAGCCATTCCCTCTCATTGTACCAATTCAGCGAAAATGACCGTTTACAGTCATTTTTATGTTGTTGTTTCTTTGGAAACTGCCTGAGACGAACCTGGACTGGCTTGTCTTTACCGAGGTCTTCTGGCACACTTGACGGTGAGTCCTTACTTTTGGCGGGCTGAGTGTTTGTCAGTGGCGTAAGCAGGCCTGCACTGTCAGTGTTCACACTGCTTTTTTGGAGCTCAGACCCAGAGGTAGTAGCAGTTGCTGTAGGTTCTTTCTTTTTAATCCATTTTCGAATGTCCATTGTGAAATTAGTTTATGCAATATGCAACCTTAAAATGATGGAATGTTCATAGCCTTCTTGTTTGCTTTCCGTCGTGCAAATTTTTTTACGTATTATTATTAGGGCGGGGTAGCACGCTTAATCAAGCGACCAATCAAAACTCGATCTTGCCTAACAGCTGTCCTTAACTAAAAATATTGCTATTTTAGCTTATTGACTCTAGGAAGACAATACACTTGGCAAATGAGATTTTTAAATGGCACATTTTATCATTAAAATCCCTTTTAATATTAATGGTGATCTGAGGGGTGATAGCGACGCCCCCCCGTCATGTTTCTAGTGTTTGTTGTAGATCAGACACATTGACACTAATGTCCGTCTCTCTTTATCATTACATGTTCAGATCTGTCTCCAGCTGCTGTAGCAGGGATTGTTGGTGGTGTTCTGTTGGCTGCAGCAGTTGTAGCTGGTATTATGTTTTACTATCGCCGCAAGATCTTTGAACTAGAAAGACGAAGGGGTAAGTATCACACATTTTGTATTTATGTAATTATGTAATTGTGAAAAAAAACTAAAAGTCTGATTACTGATAAGCTAATAACAGATGAAGGGCAGATACAGATCTACTTTGAGCTGTGTCTCTGTGTGTCTGTAGAAAACTCAAACTTAACAATTTCAGCAGATATTATGATAGTTTTGGATCTCAACAGCTTTTTCTGCATGTTTTTTGTAGGAGTGTGATATATCTTTAAATATATTCAATATTAAACAAAAGAAACACCATTAATACAGAAATACAAAAGTCAGCACTGATCACACGTCTCCAAACTAACATAAAAAGAAACTTAGAGGTTTATAATACAAAGATAAATAGTAAAATGATTGTATAATTATAAATACAGCGTGAAACATCTGCAGGATCATACATCATAAACCTATCTGCACACTGTGCAATTTAAGAAAGGTACAAGAAGAAGGTTTGTTGTTTAATAAAGGAACTAAGTCTAGTAAGATTGCATAGATGCATACATGGCAGCATCAGCACAGACTAATATTACTGGAAAAACACTTCTCCATCTGATCTGATTGACTGCTTTATTCAGCTTCTGAAAGTAAGAGCACAGTCCATCTGCTCGAAAGGGACCAGGTCGATACAAAGATCATGACATCAAATCTGAGTTTTGTTTGAGACACAAAGTAGCAACAAGATCAACAAGCAGAGCTATATCTTCTGATTTATGTGATGAAGTCTATATTTAGTCTATATTCTATATTTCTTTACTTTTGGACAGAGTAATTTCTGACAAAAACTAAATGAAACTGCTTCATATGTCAGTTATCTGGCTCTTCATGTCTGAGTGGGTTCTTGACTGCCTATGAAAATGACAGATTTACAATAAATTAAAATCTGTTTGCTTTTAGCGAGACGTTGGATCTATTAGGAAGAACAAGCACTGTAAGATGTGTATAATTTGCTGTTGAAGCCATTTGTATGGAAGTAGTAATATTTTGAGTTTATTTAGTAAAATCTGAGAAAAAACCTGTTGCAAATGAAACGTAGAAATTGGAATGTAAATAGCCAGTGATGTAGCATAACGTAATTTGATTGGCTGTTAGATTTAGTATGAAAGAAATAGAACCCTGCGAATCAGTCAGAAGCCACTGGACTTTTGAGCAAAACAGTCTTTTGACCTATGCAAAACTGCACAGTTAATTTGTAAGAAAAGTAAATATCCTAAGTTTTTTATGTTTTAAGATTTATAATTAAACAGTCAAACGAAGAACTTTGGATTCAAGACTTTTATTCACTGACGTTTTGTGTTGAGTACAAAAGAACTTTGAAGTCCTAAGCTAGAGACATTTGGATTTATTCCTGTTGTTCATTCAGTCATCAACAACATTAACATCATTAATACAAATATAAAGACAGAGCTGACCCTTAATGATTTTTTTTGACTGACATTCTTAATTTTTCTGACTAAGAGAAGCCATAAAACTTATATTTTCTGAGACACAATGGCCTTCATTCAGATATGAAACTATTTGAGAACAGATGTTGCCGTGGAAAATAATAAGATACTGAAATTTAAAAGAAAGACAATTACTCATTTTAACAACAGATATTTAATGAAATTATTATATGTAAATATTTAGTCTTATATATTTAGTCATTTGTAGTTTTATTTACTGTTTGAAACTATTAATAATTGATCCATTATTATTTCACTTGATTATTGTGTCACTCTAGTCCTCTGAATATCAGTTATTGTTAATATATTGGTCAAAAAAGAGGGTAAATTTTAGCAATTAACCAAAAGCTTAATAGTTTAGTTAAACCTCAGCATTTCATGTTTGTTACTATGGCTTCATTAATTTATTTATTAAACACCATTTTTATAATGCTGCATCAGTGTTATATGATGAGTTCAGATTGTTTGTTTTTCTCTTTTGGACTAATTTTTTTCCTGTTTCTTCACAAATGTTGAAGTGAACTGGCAAAACCATCCTTGGAATAGGACACAGGACTTAGATGATCTTGCGAATTAAGGGACTGAATTGGCCAGAACTTCTTGAAATGTGAACTGCAGTAGTTTATACTCACTATAACAATATACACATGAAGAGTGACTGAAGTCAAGCTATTTGAGTTTTTGTAATATGAGTGAAGACTTTAATTATTTTGACATAAAAAGAGAAGCTTTGATTTATAATGAAGTTGATGTAACTGTTTGCGCTGATGCTGATATTGCATGGATGATATTATGATCTTTTGTACTAAAGGCCAGTTTGACTTTTTCATGGTAATTAAGGATATTAAACTGTGAGATGGGTTGATTGTTGTTACACCTGCAAAATTATGCATTAGTAATCTCAAGCTAATTACTGTATATATGCTTTTATTCTTGTTTTTATTTGATGCTCTTGCGCTGTTACTTCGCACATATTTGTGCTTTATTGAAGTGTTCATATATATGTGTGTAGGGATGTAACGATTACCGGTTTGACGATAAATCATGATAAAAATCCCCGCGGTTAGTACTACCGTTTCATATTTTAATTATCATTAAAACCGTATTCGATTACCGCGATCTGAACAACTCAGGATAAATAAATACTGTCCAGCATAAAGCAGAGTGTAACAGTCTCACGTGCGCACGGCAGCAGAGTAGTTTAATTGTGAGTGAAAACAGGGCGGAAAAACTGGGAGGTTTTAAAAGAGTGCTGAGGGAATTATACAAATGAATATATCAGTGCAGTAATTATATGAATGTACCTCTGAAGGATCTGACTGTCTTCAGAAACGATTCGATGGCATTTTGTTTTCATCTCAGCTCCATGTAATACCTAAAGGAAGTGTTCGCGGAGTTCACGGGAATCAGCTGTAATTCAGCTTTATCATATAAAGCGCCACCTGCTGTCAGAGAGTGGATTTACAGACACTTATTTACATTCAGCCTGTGTGCAGTTTCTGTCTGGCCAAAAAACGGACCAAATTTGCATGCCCTGCTGTAAATTTTGACCGGTTGATGAAAAACAAGCTTATGTGAATTCTACACATTTAAACAATTCAGATAAACTATATAGAATTATTTATGGAGCAGATAAGTGGATAGAGAGTTGGACTTGTAACCTGAATAACCAACACTCTCCTCCCTCAATACCATGACTGAGGTGAGACCCTTGAGCAAGGCACCGAGTCAGTCAAGTTGTCATTTAAAATCCAGACCTCATTGGTAATGTTATTGTTTTAGTGATTATGCAAACAAAAACTCATTTTATTTGCTGTTTGTTGACTTTTAAGTATGAAACTTGAAGTGATTTATGTGTCGGTACTTTTTGAACATCTCCAGCACATTTGAACAATACCGTGATAATACTGATAACCGTGATCATTTTGATCACTATAATCGTGATAAGAAATTTTCATACCGTTACATCCCTATATATGTGTATGTGTGTGTGTGTGTATTATTATTTTATTTTTTTTAAATCTGTCAGTGTCCTGATAAGATGTAAGTGTGATATCTGAACTGTGATCTGAATTCAGTGTTTTTCTGAAGACTGCATGGCTCTGATTCTCTGATACTCAGGAGCTACAGATGATCTTACTGTCTAAACATTTCATTCCTTCAGCTTGTTCTTGTTTATAAACCGCTGTTAATAACAGGAAACGCATCACAGTATCTTCAGTTGACTATTAGTATTAATAAAATAAAATGCTGAGTGCAACTAATTCTGTTGTGTGTTTAATTCAGTATATGAGGCTTTTCATTGATCTATATTGAATTAAAACTCTTTATTTGATTATTTCAGTTATCCATGATGAAAAGATCACTTCAATTCAAAGGAAAAGTGTGTTTATATGTACCATGTTTACAGATTCATCCTCTCTGTTCAAGGCTCTTGCTCCTCCTGCTGGCAACATAAATTTCATTATTTTCTAACATGCTAAATGACAACTAAAGACATACAAATTATGTATGTGAAGTGTGAATCTTGCTTCATAGTACTGGCTTAGTACTGCTGCTCCATAGTATAGACAGAGTATGTGCGATTGCGAATCTCGAAAGTTAAAGTGAAACTAAAAACAATCTCAGCATCCACATGTAGGCCTAGCCTACATACACAACCATGGCAACGACAATCGCGGAAACAAGCAAAGATGACACAAAAGCATATTCACGCAAAAGCCAACACTGATAAGTTGTGTGAGACAAAGCAAAATCAACATTACTCACCTATCAAAAAGAAAAAACACAACCTCGGTGTCCAATTCGATCCCTTCCTGCTCCTTGAGTTTCTCTCCACCGCTCCGAATTATATTTACACGGGTCCTACCTCTTGCCTGATCGTAACCCTTCTTTTTAATGTTTTGTTTCTATGATATTTTCCTCTTTTTTTTATCTGCCATCTCTCTCTATCTATACTCGATCTGCTAATATATGTCCTGACTCCTGTGCACTCAAATAGAGCGCTCTCTTCGCGCTATCAGTACAAGACACGCCCCCTTACTGCTGATTGGCTACATGTGTTTTGGGACTCGGTCAGACACTGCGGTCAAATGCGTTTTTCAAAAATGGCTCAGCGCATTTGACCTGGCCGCCACTACTTAGGCTAATGTACATAGCGGAAACCCTGATTTATCCTCCGTATACTGATGTTGCCTTTGGCAGAGACAATGAGGGGGACGGATTGGGTCACTATGAATCTGAAGGGGTCATGTCCCCCCCGTCCCTAGTGCCATCTGCACGCCTGTACGTACGTAACCCTCGTTCCCTGATGGAGGGAACGGAGGCGTTATGTCGTGACGACATTAGGGGATTTACTTGGAAGCCCCAATAATCTCTGACTTAAGAGAAAACGCCAATGAATATTGGCTAGTGGATTTTGCATACCTGAGCCACTCCCCGTGCATACGGGTATAAAAGGGCGACAGGTGCATCCACTCATCAGGTTTTCCTCTGAGGAGCTGAGAACGTGTCCCTGGCAACCAGCGATGGTTAAAGATTGTGGCATGGGGACATAACGTCTCCGTTCCCTCCATCAGGGAACGAGGGTTACGTACGTAACTGAGACGTTCCCTATCTATCGGTCACTACGAGTTATGTCGTGACGACATTAGGGGTCTATGGAAAGCGCCACAACCTGAACCCCGTCACGACCTTGTGGCATGCAGATGTTGACAAACTAGCGCGTGACAGACAAATGCCATGCGAAGGTCGCAACCTTCCCACCGCCCCAGCGCAAATTCGCTAACCTTGGCGCCCGCAGGGACCACTGAGTACATTGCTGCTGGAGATAGCCAAGCCGCTGTTCCTTTCCCCAAGAAATTGGAAGGGATTTCGACCTTCTATGAAAGACCGCTTCAAGTCTTTCCTATTTGTTGTTACAGCTTGGCAGTAACGACGGGGAAGCGAGCCTTCCGGAGAAGGGCGCTACGGAGGCCACATCCTGCCCGAAGGGAGGTAACATGTGGAGACACTGGTATGGACTGGCCCAGGCCTGGGGCAGTGCTACATACGCCTGGACCCTGGGGCAGATCCTACCTAGGAGTAGGGAGGAGGGCTGCCAGCAGGGTCTGACAGAGCTCTGTCAAAGGGAAGACATGGGTTTACCTTGAGGGAAACCATACCGTGGATGAATACACGTGCGGGATCACCCGAAGCGAATCAGGCCACACGGGCATCTAGCCGAGTACAGGGGCTGACCGGAGACCCAGGCAAGCTAACACTCCCCGTGCACTGTACTGTACTCCCACGGTACTGGGCCTGGCGTCAGACTGCTCCGCCCGGTCTGACTGCCGGGGGTGCTGGAGGACTCCCCCAGGGTTCGCCGTCCGGGGAACTAAACTGGAGGAGAAAAACAGGCGCTCATATCCCCGGGTAAGGGGGAATGGCGCAGCAAGCGTGACACCGGCCAACTCTTCCCGCCACTTACCTGTTACCCAACACACGGGAAGAGACTGGCTCAACGCGGAGACTGTAAAATCTCGCGAAGGTGTTCGGTGTCGCCCAGCCCACAGCTCTACAGATGTCTGCCAAAGAGGCGCCGTGCACCAACGCATAAGAGGAGGCAACACTCCGTGTGGAGTGAGCCCTCACCCCAAGGGGGCACGGCTCGCCTTGGGATTGGTACGCCAAGGCGATGGCATCCACTATCCAGTGGGCCAACCTCTGCTTGGAGACAGCCTTCCCTTTCTGCTGACCTCCGTGGCAGACAAAGAGCTGCTCAGAGCTTCTGAAGCTCCGGGTGCGGTCCACGTATATGCGCAGCGCTCTTACGGGACACAGCAACGCCAAGGCTGGGTCTGCCTCCTCCGAGGACAGTGCTTGCAGGTTCACCACCTGATCGCGGAAGGGCGTGGTGGGAACCTTAGGCACGTATCCAGGCCGGGGTCTCAGGACAACGTGAGAGTAGGCCGGCCCGAACACAAGGCACTCTTCGCTTACCGAAAATGCTTGGAGGTCCCCGACCCTCTTGATGGAAGTGAGCGCGGTCAGGAGCGCTGTCTTCGACAGGAATTTCAGCTCGACTGAGTCCAGCGGCTCAAAGGGACCCCTCTGAAGTCCAGATGAGATCATGCTTTCCCAGGGACCGGCCGTCCACTGCATCGTGATGGGCTGCGATAGCAGCCACATACACTTTCAAGGTGGAGGGTGACAGCCTACGCTCCCACCTTTCTTGCAGGAAAGAAAGCACTCTCCAATCGTGCATCTTCGGGGGTCTTCCCGGCGAGATGAACACCAGTTCGCGAACAGACTCCACTTCAGTGCATAGGCTTGCCTTGTTGAAGGAGCTCTAGCCTGAGTGATGGTATCTACCACGCCTGTGGTAGACCACTTAAGTCTGCCGCATCCCGTCCAGGAGCCACACATGGAGGTTCCACAGATATGGACGCGGGTGCCTTATGGTGCCGAGCAGTGTTAATTTCGTTGACTAAGACGACGACGAAAAATATTCGCCAACTAACCTTTTTTCTGTGACTAAGACGAGACGTTGACCAGCTAAAACTAATATCTGACGATAAAAACTATGACGAAATTTACGCGCGTCTTCGTTAACAAGACGAGACGGGACTAAAATGTTATTTGAGGACTACCGGACATTCAAAATACATCCTATAGGCTAAGTTAACTGACTTGTCTTTCAAAATGTGTGTCTCTGTCATTGGATAAGGTGCGTTTGCATCTCAGTATGGCAGCCGCAGTGGACGGATAGGCTACCAAAACGCGAACTATAGCGATCTGAAACAATGGCCTCAGCACCCGAAGGGTTACGGAGTGGGTGACCAGACGTCCCGTTTTTCCCGGGAGTCACAATTCATTGTCGATTAACTTAAAGTCAGTGAAGGTGCGATAGGCGGAAACGCGCTGATAGAAGTGCTCTCTCTCGCGCGCGCTCCACTTCTTCAGTTCTCATACAGCGCGCGATCAGTTCTCAGTGCTCAAATACACACACAGCAGTCCAAATGTCTCTCATGTAGAGCATCTCACGGAAATACAGTCCGTTATGGTTTAAGTGAGCTTAAACAGGTGGGTGAAAACTGAATGTCTGTCAGTAGGCTATTACATACATACCTTCCGTCTTAAATTGACAGCATTCCTAATTACCTGTCATAAATGTTAACCACCAAAAGATGTTAAATAAATGTATACTTGTTAAGTAAACCTACTGTATCGGAAAAATGAGTTTAATTTATATTTCTACCAAAAAATGAAAATTTATTCCAGTTTTTCCAAATTCAATCCTTGATTCAAATTTCTCATAACTAAGCTTAATTGATTTGGTCTAAAGAGAGAAGAATTGATGATTGTTTTTGTTTGAATACTACATATAAAATAGCTACCAAAATAAATGTTGGTAACTGCAGTTTGACTAAAAGTTGACAAATGCAATGACTTTTCGTCGACTAAAACTAGACTAAAACTATGAAAGACTCAAATGACTAAAACTAGACTAAAACTATGATAGACTCAAATGACTAAAATGTGACTAAGACTATTAAGCATTTTCGTCTCAAGATAAAGACTAAGACTAAATCAAAAATGCCTGCCAAAATTAACACTGGTGTCGAGCCCCTGAGAGAGGAGTTCCTTCCTCAGAGGGATACGCCAGGGAGGGGCTGTCACGAGGAGAATGAGTTCGGGAAACCAGGTCCGGGTGGGCCAATATGGCGCAACCAACAGGACCTGCTCCTCGTCCTCCCTGACCTTGCACAGTGTCTGTGCGAGCAGGCTCACTGGGGGAAATGCATACTTGCGCAGAGCCCGAGGCCAGCTGTGTGCCAGTGCTTCCGTGCCGAGGGGGGCCTCGGCCAGGGAGAAGTACAGCTGGCAGTGGGAGGACTCGCGGGAAGCAAACAGGTCTACCTGGGCTTCCCCGAATCGACTCCAAATCAGCCGGATCGTCTCAGGATGGAGTCGCCATTCTCCAGGGAACGTGAGCTGTCGTGAGAGCGCGTCGGCTGCACGATTGAGCTCCCCCGGGATGTGAACGGCACGCAGCGATTTGAGCTGTGACTGACTCCAGAGGAGGAGATGGCGGGCGAGCTGTGACATGCGGCGTGATCGTAGACCTCCCTGACGGTTGATGTACGAAACAGCCGCAGTGTTGTCCGTACGGACCAACACGTGCTGGCCCAACAGCAGTGGCCGGAACTGCCTTAGGGCCAGATGCACTGCCAGCAGCTCTAGACAGTTGATGTGCCAAAGCAGTCGAGGCCCCGTCCAGAGCCCTGAAGCTGCCTGCCCGTTGCATTTAGCGCCCCAGCCCGAGCTGGAGGCATCTGTTGTGACAACAACATGCGGGACACTTGTCCAAAGGGCACCCCGGCCCGTAGAACGCAAGGTCCGACCAGGGGCTGAAAGAGCGGCGACACGATTGCGTGATGGTCACACGACGTGTCCCGCGGCGCCATGCCCATCTCGGGACCCGTGAGTGTAACCAGTGCTGAAGTGGTCTCATATGAAGCAACCCGAGTGACTGCGGCTACGGATGCCATATGCCCCAGGAGCCGCTGAAACTGTTTCAGCGGAACCACTGTCCTGCCTCTGAAGAAACTCAGGCAGTTCAGCACTGATTGGGAGCGCTCGTCCGTGAGACGTGCCGTCATACTCACGGAGTCTAACTCCACACCGAGAAAAGAGATTCTCTGCACAGGAGAGAGCTTGCTCTTTTCCCAGTTGACGCGAAGCCCCAACTGGCTGAGGTGCCGGTGCACCAGGTCCCTGTGACCACACAAATGTTCTCGCGACCGGGCCAGGATGAGCCAATCGTCGAGATAGTTGAGGATCCTGACGCCCACTTCCCGTAACGGGGCAAGGGCGCCCTCCGTCACGTTCTTGAAGGCACGGGGGGACAGGGTGAGCCCGAAGGGGAGGACCCTGTACTGCCATGCCCGCCCCTCGAATGCGAACCGTAGGAAGGGCCTGTGTCGAGGGAGAATCGAGACGTGAAAGTAAGCGTCCTTCAGGTCGATCGCTGCAAACCAATCCGCGGACTGCACGCATTTGACGATGCGCTTCTGTGTCAACATCTTGAACGGGAGCTTGTGTAGGGCCCGATTCAAGACTCGCAGATCCAGGATTGGCCGAAGGCCACCGCCTTTCTTGGGCACGATGAAGTAGGGGCTGTAAAACCGATTGCGCCCTTTGCCAGAAGGCGCTGCGCCATCTTCTGAGATCAGAGCAGCTTTCCACATCTCTGGGTTGCCCGTGTCAGGGCCGTTTTATCGCCTCCTTGGACGATATCGGGCCAACTGGAACACGGGGGGCGCCCTGTTCCTGCAAGAGGCTCGATGCACCAGCACAAGGCGGAGCAGCTCAGGGGAACACAGGAGGGCGCCCACGGCGGCCAGCAGACTGGGGCTGCCCTGCGGCGGAGCGATGCATCACGCCGGGGCAAGATGTGCTGGACGCCTCAGTCTGCTGCAGTACTGCCGAGAACTGCTGGCACAGCTCCCGACAGTGTCGCCGAACAGTCCGGCCTGGGAGACGAGAACATCGAGAAAGTGCACTTTGTCGATTTCGTCCCTCTCACCAGGTTTAACCCTGTGGCACACTTGGACCACAAGAGTGTGGACATCGCCTTCCCGAGGGACTGCGCCGTGACTTCCGTTGCCCATAGGGCAAGGCCAGTCGCTGAGCGCAGCTCCTGCATCAACCTCGGGTTGGTACTTCCCTCGTGCATTTAGTGCCTTGGCTTGTGTACCCGCAGGATAGCCGTGGCATGCAGGGCAGAGGCTGCCTGGCCCGCAGCACTTTAAGCCTTGGCTGCAAGCGCGGCCGTGAACTTACAGGCTTTGGCCGGGAGACACGGACGATTCCTCCAAGTGGCGGCGTTTCGCAGGCACCAGTGCACTGCGACCGCTCTCTCCACCTGGGGAATGTCAGCGTCACCCTTAGCCGCCCCGCCATCGAGGGTAGCGAGGACGGAGAAGGCAGACGTTCCGCTTCTGGCCGTAAAAAGGGCCGTCCACGACTCCATCAGCTCCTCGTGCACTTCCGGGAAGAAAGGAGCCAAGGCAGGGCGTGGTCGAGAGCCACAGCCCATGCCAAGGAGCCAATCAACTCACCGCGAGGGCTCGGGACTGGGAGGTGTGCACGCCTACAGCCCGATCTCGCGGCGGCCCGGGAAAGCACGGCCGTCAACTCTGGGTCCAATTCGGCGGCGGCCGCGAACCCCGAGGGGGCAGCTGCGCCGAACCTTCATCCTCAGAGGATGATTGCTCATCCCCCAATGCCGCGATCGACATCTAATCCTCTATCGGCACGCCGAATGAAAATGCTGCGCCGTAAGAAGGCACAGCAGATTCATCAGGGAGCTGCACAGAACAGCTGCTGCAGGAGTGAAAGGTCTGTGGGGACTGGCCCCGTCCGCGGGGAAGGCTCTCACTGTAATCCTCAGATCGCCCAGAGCACTAGCCGATGGTTCTCTGCTCGGCAGAGAAGCTAGCGCGGGTAGTGACAGAGGGAGCCCCTCCCATCCCCGTGAGGAGAGAGAGGCGCGATCGCAGCGCTGCTATGGTTACACGCTCAGTGAACGCGTAAACCATCCACAAACGCAGCTTCAGCGTGCTGGAGCCCCCGACACTGAAGACAACAATCGTGGCTGTTGACGGAGGACAGGAAACGACCACAACCAAGAGGACACGGCCGGAACAGCGTCTTTAAAAAGACGTGAACCGACCATGATTTGCTCTTTTAGGAAATCTGCTCTTTTAGTTGAAGTGCCCAGGGGAATCGCTGCAGACAGGACACCGCTGTTCGCACCGTGACGCCAACCAGAACAGCTTCCAGACAGATGATGAATGGCTTTGTGGAGATCAGCACGTTCATCCACTCGGCTCCGAAGCAAAAATCTGATGAGTAGATGCACCTGTCGCCCTTTTATACCCGTATGCACGGGGAGTGGCTCAGGTATGCAAAATCCACTAGCCAATATTCATTGGTGTTTTCTCTTAAGTCAGAGATGATTGGGGCTTCCAAGTAAATCCCCTAATGTCATCACAACTCGTAGTGACCGACAGATAGGGAACTACATATTTACTGCTGTTGTTCGTTGTTTGTCCACAGTGAGGCGCCACTAGCGATGCTTCCTAAAATATAGTCGTTTAGCGCGTTTCATATTTGATTCCGCAAACGTTTGCTGCGAGGTTTTATGATGTAATGTCATTTGATGTTTATTTGTTTAAAAGTAAATGTTTATCAGCTCTATGTACAAATCCTTTTTTTTTATAATTTTTTTTATTGAATGCTTGAAAAAACAATAACAACAAAAACAATAACAACTGATCGTCAAAACATAACAATACAACAACCGCTCGGGGTCATTCAGTCTTTCAGTCCAAAGAAAGTGCCAAGTCCTTCAACAAAGTCATTGTTCTTATTGCTTTTATGTTCGTAGAGAACTCAATAGAATCAAAATACATTTTAATTGCAAGTTTGAATCTTAAAAAAAGAGGTTTGCATTTAGAAAATTTACATTTATGAATATGATATTTAGCTAACAGGATAATAAGGTTTATAAAATAAGCATCACTGTTTTTTTCACAATCATGAAAGCCAAAAATGACATTGCTATAAATAAACTCAAAATTTGGATTCACATAACATTTGATAAAGTCAAGAGTGTCACACCAAAACGTTGTTGTGTAAGAGCAATTCCAGAATAAATGTACAGATGTTTCATTGTTTTATAAACAGAAAGAACAGTTGGTATTAATATCATTATTAAATCTTTTAAGAGAGCACTTATCCGGGTAAACTCTATGAATCAACTTAAATGCAATTTCTCTCATTTTGTTAGTAATTAAATATTTGTAAGGTAATGACCAAACTTTCTTCCAGGGAACATCACTTACTACACCATTCCAATAAGAGATTACATAAGGCACAGAAATACTCAGAGTAATTACAGACTGAATCATTTTGATTGAAAAATTGAGACAAAAATAATAAAATTTTTAAACCAATTTTCAAAAAAAGAGATTTGTGTTTATACAGTAGATTCTTGTTATTCCAGATTAGATACGAGTGAGGTGTAAAATTGTGTTTAAAAATGAGGGACCAAGCTAATAACATTTGCCTATGAAAAAGAGATAATTTAACGGGGGTTTTCATGATGTTATAGTTACAGATTAATAAGAAATTTAAACCACCTAGTTTGGAAAAAACAACATTAGGGATCAGATTCCATATAGATGAGGGCTTATTGATACAGTTTTTTATCCAATTTATTTTAAAGGTGTTGTTTAAAGTGGTGAAAACCTTGAAACCCTTTCTCAATGGTATTCATAAATACAGATTTTCTAATAAAATGAGTTGTATTCTTCCAGACAAAGTTGAGAAGCATTGTATCATTTTTTAAGAATGGCAGTGTCAACATTTAAAGAGAGAGCAGCATATGTTAACCTTGACAAACCTTCAGCTTCGGCTAGTAAGATTCTTCCCTTCAATGAGAGATCATCACGCTGGAGCCACATATTCTTTTTTTTCTGAGTACTCTCAATTAATGGATTGAAATTTAAGGATCATCTTTCTAAATAATTTTTTGTTATAATAACACCTAAATAAGATACTTGATCTTTGATTTGAATATTACACATTTCTGACAAATTACATTCTTTGATGGACAGTTCACACTTTGAGAGGTTCAAGAACAGGCCTGATGCTTTGGAGAATTGCTGGATATACTTTAATGCTAAAGGAACTTGATTAGCATTTTGCAAAAAAAGAGTGGTATCATCAGCCAGCTGACTGATGAGTATCTGTTTGTCAGCAATAGAGATACCATGAAGACCACTATTAGAAATATAAGAAGCGAATATCTGGGAAACTAGTAAAAATAAATAAGGGGATAATAGACACCCTTGCCTAATACCACGTGACAAATAAAATCTAGGAGAAGTACCATATTTTAATTGTGCTTCGACAGTTGTAATATAGAGTTCTTACCGCCTTACAAAAAAAAAAAAATTCCACTGATTTAAATATAAATTTATGTTAAACTGAATCAAAAACTTTATAAAAATCCAGGAAAAGAATAAAACTATTATGTTCCAGCAAATCACTATAATCCAATAAGTCTAAAACGAATCTAATATTATTCATTATATGTCGGTCCCTCATAAATCCAGACTGAGTCTCATCTATAACAGTATCCAAACAATCTTTAAGTCTTTTAGCAAATAGTATGGCAAAAATTGTATAGTCATTGTTAAGGTGTGTGATGGGTCGCCAGTTATCTAAATTGGTGAGATCTTTCTTAGGTTTAGGAATTAAAGTTATGATACCCTTGCATCAATGTAAAGCCTATTTTTCAATACTTTCTCTAAAAACCTGAGTTAAAAAGGGAGTAAGTTCATCAGCAAATAATTTGTACAGCTCAGCTGTAAGTCCATCACACCCTGAGGACTTTGTTTTTCAAACTCTTAATTGCTCTTTGTACTTCCTCAGGAGTAACAATGCTATCACAGATCTATCACTTTCAGATATAACCTTAACATAATTAACCGAGTCTAGAAATGAGGACGTTGTCTACTCTGAATACCTTGAACTATAAAGATTCTTATAAAATTTGGCACTGTAGTTTACTATTTCCTTTGGATCTTTAACAATTTTGCCATCAACACAAAGTTGTTCAATTGTTAAGAGGGTAAAATTACGCTTTTCTAGTTTAAAAAAATATGCAGAGTTCTCCCTCTTCGAGACATTTTTTCCTGGATCTTATATAAGCACCCCTAGCCTTTGATAAGTACAGTTCATCCAATTTCATTTGCAAATCTGCAATTTCAGATTTTTCCTCTAGAGACATGCAATCAAAATTATTAGACTGAGATAATTTCATGATTAGGTTGTCTTCAATAACCCTTCTTTTTTTGGCTAAAAGTGTTCCAACTTTTCTTAAATAAACACCTGTCTCAAACGTAAAAAGCTTCCAATTGGTACCAAAAGAATTTTGAATTGTGGCTGCTTTCCAATAGCTAGCAATTACTTTAATTTTATCCTTTACATCTGGTAATTCTATATAATAACAGTGAACTGTTAAGTTTCCACAAAGAAGCTCTGCATTGGCCTGTTACATAATCTGCCTAAAGGGGTATTAATAAAGATATTTTTGTGGTTGGTCAACGGGGTACATTGAATGCTGACATTCAGATCAAAATTTGACATACATTTTGATATGAGCCAATAATCAATACGAGATTGTGTTGAACCACTTTTATTGGCCCAAGTAAACTCTAAATTGTTAGGGAATCTCTCTCTCCAAATGTCCACCAATTCAAACTTGTCTATTAGGTCTAATAGTGCAGGACTAGAACAAGCGGTCCTTTTTGGAGGATATCTGTCCAAAGAATTATTAAAGTCTCCTCCTAGAATGAAAAATGCATTAGGGAATTTATTAGACCAATATGTAAGCTTCTCATCTAATTTGTTAAAAAAAAATTAATTATCCAAAGAATTATTGTACCCATATATATTTCAGAGAATTACAGTTTGTTGGTTAAGTGAAATTACTAATGAATACGATGTAGTTTGTGAATTGAGTGTCTTTTGAACCAGTTTTGTAACGTTTTTTGAGCGTAAAATTTAGTGTAATTCATGTGAGAATAGATTTTGGACCATAAGATATTAATGTAAATTAGTTTTGTTCATGTTTCATGAAATAGGCCTAGCTAGCCCTACATTTGACAGCTGTTGTAAACGGGACTTACACTCCGCTTTAGGCTTGTTTTAAGTATAAATCAAAATTACGACTAGTCAGCGTCGTCAAAATAGTGATCTAAAAGTTAAGCTACATTTCAGTTGTAAAATGTACAATAACATCTTTGTAAAATAACATCTTATATCAGTTTCTGTGAGGACATGTGCATTCCTACCAGGACTCATCTATTCTACAACAATGACAAACCATGGTTCACTGCCAAACTCAGACAGCTCCGTCAGGCCAAAGAAGATGCTCACAGAAAGGGGGATAAAGTCTTGTACAAACAGGCCAAATACACACTGGAAAAGGAGATCAGAGTGGCAAAGAGGAATTATTCTGACAAGCTCAGGAACAAATTCTCTTCCAGCGATCCGGCTTCAGTGTGGCTAGGATTAAAGGACATCACCAGCTACAAAACACCACCCCCCAGCACTCTGGAGAATCAACACCTGGCAGACGACTTAAACGAGTTCTTTTGTCGTTTTGAACGATCACCCCACACCCGCCCAGAACACCCCTCCACACAACCATTCACACCTCCAGCAACCCCTCTCTCCCCCACACCTACAATTCAAATCAGCGAAGACGATGTGTGCCAGGTCTTCAGGAAAAACAAAAGAAGGAAAGCACCTGGTCCAGATGGTGTGTCACCAGCCTGCCTAAAAATCTGTGCTGAGCAGCTGGCCCCCATCTTCACACAGATCTTCAATAGATCACTGGAGCTGTGTGAAGTCCCCTCATGCTTCAAACGCTCCACCATCATCCCCGTCCCAAAGAAACACAAAATTACTGGACTTAATGACTACAGACCTGTGGCACTAACGTCTGTAGCCATGAAATCATTCGAAAGACTGGTTCTGGCTCATCTGAAGGACATCACTGGACCCTTACTGGACCCCCTGCAGTTTGCCTACAGAGCAAACAGGTCTGTGGATGATGCAGTCAACATGGGACTGCACTTCATCCTGCAGCATCTGGACAGACCAGGGACTTATGTGAGGATCCTGTTTGTGGACTTCAGCTCTGCTTTTAACACCATTATCCCGGAAACCCTTCAAAATAAACTAACTCAGCTCTCCGTCCCCACCTCCGTCTGCCAGTGGATCAACAGCTTCCTGACAGACAGACAGCAGTTAGTAAAGCTTGGCAAATTCACATCCAGCACTCGAACCATCAGCACTGGAGCTCCTCAGGGCTGCGTACTCTCCCCACTGCTCTTCTCCCTCTACACCAACGACTGCACATCTAAAGACCCCTCTGTCAAGCTCCTGAAGTTCGCAGACGACACCACACTGATCGGCCTCATCCAGGACGGTGACGAGTCTGCTTACAGACAGGAGGTTAAGGAGCTGGCTGTCTGGTGCAGTCTCAACAACCTGGAGCTTAACACACTCAAAACGGTGGAGATGATCGTGGACTTCAGGAGAAACCCCCCTGCTCTCCCCCCTCTCACCATCATGAACAGCACCGTGACTGCAGTGGAGTCATTCAGATTCCTGGGCACCACCATCTCTCAGGACCTGAAGTGGGATATTCACATTGACTCCATTGTCAGGAAGGCCCAGCAGAGGTTGTACTTTCTTCGCCAGCTGAGGAAGTTCAACCTGCCACAGGACTTACTGAAACAGTTCTACTCTGCCATCATTGAATCCATCCTCTGCACCTCAATAACTGTCTGGTTCAGCTCAGCTACCAAATCTGACCTCAGAAGACTACGGAGGGTAGTCCGGACTGCTGAGCGAATCATTGGTACAACCCTCCCCACTCTCCAAGAACTGTACTCATCCAGAGTGAGCAAAAAGGCTGGTAAAATCACTCTGGACCCCTCACATCCAGCACACTCCCTCTTTGAACTGTTACCGTCTGGTCGACGCTACAGAGCTCTGAGCACCAGAACGACCAGACACAGGAACAGTTTCTTCCCTCAGTCAATACATCTCATGAACACTCAATAAATAAACGTAAAACACACAACTAATACATTATCCATTCACCACACTCACTTATTTTATTTTCTCATTTCTAATTTGCACATACTTGACCTGTACATACATAGTCGCCTATATTATATATTATATATTGTGTATTTCTTTTTTTTTTTTTGCTGCTTGTACATTGGTCATTGGCTATTTCCTGTTATTTTGTTTCATTACCTGTGTCCTGTCCTGTTACTGTCCTTCTGTTGCACTGTGGAGCTTCTGTCACTACAACAAATTCCTTGTATGTGTAAACATACTTGGCCAATAAAGCTCATTCTGATTCTGATTCTGATTCTAAAGTCGATTTTAAATGTCTGCTGTTTAGAATCAGAGCCAGCGACTACAGAATGATTCATTGAGTTGCGACACAGTCTGAATGAATCATTTAGCTCTGATGCGCTGAATCATTTGGAGCAGCACTAGATTAAGTGAATCTTTTTAATTACACCGGAATGAGAGTATAGTTCCTAGCCATATCACCGTGGTCAAGCCAGCCGCAGTTCAGAAAAACACGGTCAAGCCAGCCGCGATTGAAATTATGGTGCACGATTGAAAGTATGAAGCGTTTTTCATTCTAGACGCCCAGAATTCAGATGTAATGACATTTTTCATAATTTTTTCTGTTTGTTTTATGTACATGTGCTTAATATTCTTGTTATTTATTGCTGTCTTTGTATCTGTATTAGGTCTACTATATTCTTCTACCTGCATTTCATTGCAAGATTAGTAGAAACGAAGATGTGGAACATTAATCGATTTAGAGGGGTATTACGACCCCGTTTCTAATAAGTACAAGAAATGAACGGTCAGTTCTTATAGGACATCCCATACTATATGTATACCTCATATGAAACCATTTTACTGCAGTATTTTCAAGATATGGGACATTATTACATTTAGAGGGTGATAAAGACCCCATTTCTAATAAGTACAAGAAATGAATGGTCAATTCTTATATGGGACGTCCCATACGATATGCTCACCTCATATGAAAACATTTTACTGCAGCGTTTTTGAGATATGGGATATTAATACACTTTACTCAAGATGGCGCCGAGTATGGCTGCTGTGGTGTGGAACGCTCCCGTACTTTTGTTGTTTTTGTTTGTTTGTTCTGTGTTTAGTCATTCTCCTACTGTCAGTTTTACCAGAGACGAACTACTGGACATAAGGCAACACACACCGGACAATTTTTTTCCGGTTTTTGATTATTCAGACGCTTTGTTGGATGTTTTGGTCGGAGGGGCAGCGGTCCTAGTCAAACGCGCGCTCAGACGGAAAAGAGGGAAGCGCGCCGGCGCGCTGGTTAAACTCCGCGAACGCGGCTTCCGAACTGCGCTCCCAAGCATTCATCTAGCGAATCTCCGATCCCTTCCTAACAAAATGGATGAACTACTTCTCCTCACCCACACAAATAAGGACTTTACAAACTCTGCTGCATTGTGCTTCACTGAAACCTGGCTGAGTGAAAACATCCCGGATAACATGCTTCATTTGCCTGGATATCAGCTGTTCAGATCAGACCGCATCACAGAGCTAACGGGGAAAACGAGAGGTGGTGGACTATGTTTCTACATAAATGAAGGTTGGTGTTCAGATGTAACAACTCTGAAGAAGATGTGTTCTCCTAATTTGGAGGCCTTCTTCATAAACTGTAAGCCGTTCTATTCACCCCGCGAGTTTTCATCCTTCATTCTCGTGAATGTGTACGTGCCTCCGGACGCGTGCGTGAGCGCCGCGATGCAACAGCTGGCTGAACAAATATCTGAAACAGAGCAAAGGTACCCGGACTTTTTTTTAATCATTCTTGGAGATTTTAATAAAGCAAATCTCTCCCGCGAACTGCCAAAATACAGACAGCACGTTACATGTCCCACCAGAGACAGTAATATATTGGATCATTGTTACACAATAATTAAAGATGCATATCACTCTGTCCCACGGGCAGCTCTGGGGCTCTCTGATCACTGTTTGGTTCATCTCATACCGACCTATAGGCAAAAACTCAGATCTTCTAAGCCTGTATTAAGAACTGTTAAGAGATGGACTAATGAAGCAGAGCAAGATTTAAAAGCTTGTTTTGACCTCACTGATTGGAGTGTTTTTGAAGCCGCTGCCACCGATCTGGATGAACTCGCAGAGACTGTAACATCATATATCAGTTTCTGTGAGGATATATGCATCCCCACCAGGACATTCTTATCATTCAATAATGATAAACCGTGGTTTACTGGGAAACTCAAACAACTTCGTCAGGCCAAAGAGGACGCTTACAGAAGTGGGGATAAAATCTTGTATAACCAGGCCAGGAACAGACTAACAAAGGAGATCAGAGTGGCTAAAAAGAACTACTCTGAGAAGTTGAAAAAAGAACTTTCAGCCAACGATCCGGCGTCGGTATGGACTGGTCTGAGGAACATCACCATGTACAAGACACCACCCCCACAGTCTGTGGAGAATCAACAACTGGCTGACGATCTCAATGTGTTCTACTGCAGATTTGAAAAGGCCAGACTGACACCCAGCACCCGCTCTGATCTGCACTTCACACATTCACCTTCCCCCCCTGCAACCCCCCTTACTCCCTCCCCCACCATTCTACCTGCGTTTAAAGTCTGTGTAGAGGATGTGAACCGGGTCTTCAGAAAACAGAAATCTAGGAAAGCTTCAGGACCAGACGGTATTTCACCTGCCTGTCTAAAAGTCTGTGCTGACCAATTGGCCCCCATCTTTACACAAATCTTCAACAGATCTCTGGAGCTGTGTGAAGTTCCCTGCTGCTTCAAACGCTCCACCATCATTCCCGTCCCCAAAAAGCCCAAAATCACTGGACTTAATGACTACAGACCTGTCGCACTCACGTCTGTGGTCATGAAGTCACTTGAGAGACTGGTCCTGGCCTACCTGAAGGACATCACTAGACCCTTGCTGGATCCTCTTCAGTTTGCCTATAGAGCAAACAGGTCTGTGGATGACGCTGTCAATATGGGACTGCATTACATCCTGCAACACCTCGACAAACCTGGGAATTATGCAAGGATCTTATTTGTGGACTTCAGCTCGGCCTTCAATACCATCATACCTGACCTTCTCTCAGACAAACTAAGACAGCTCTCTGTGCCCTCCTCCATCTGTCAGTGGATCACCAGCTTCCTGACAGACAGGCAGCAGCTAGTGAGGCTGGGCAAACTCACATCCAGGACTCTCACCATCAGCACTGGCGCCCCTCAGGGTTGCGTTCTCTCCCCACTGCTCTTCTCTCTCTACACGAATGACTGCACATCAAAGGACCCCTCTGTCAAGCTCCTGAAGTTTGCGGACGACACTACAGTCATAGGCCTCATCAAGGACGGTGACGAGTCTGCTTACAGACAGGAAGTTGAGCAGCTGGCTGTCTGGTGCAGTCTTAACAACCTGGAGCTGAACACGCTCAAAACTGTGGAGATGATAGTGGACTTCAGGAGAAACCCCCCTGCTCTCCCCCCACTCACCATCATGAACAGCACTGTGACTTCAGTAGAGTCATTCAGATTCCTGGGCACCACCATCTCTCAGGACCTGAAGTGGGACAATCACATTGACTCTATTGCGAAAAAGGCCCAGCAGAGGCTGTATTTCCTCCGCCAGCTAAGGAAGTTCAACCTGCCTCAGGAGCTGCTGAAACAGTTCTACTCTGCAATCATCGAGTCTGTCCTATGTTCTTCTATAACTGTTTGGTTTGGTTCAGCTACCAAACAGACATCAGAAGACTACAACGGACAGTTAGGACTGCTGAGAGAATTATCGGTGCCCCTCTGCCCAGCCTCCAAGAACTTTACACCTCCAGAGTGAGGAAAAGGGCTAAGAAAGTCACTCTGGACCCCTCACACCCAGCTCACTCTCTCTTTGTACTGTTGCCCTCTGGCCGGCGCTACAGATCACTGAGCACCAGAACAGCCAGACACAAGAACAGTTTTTTCCCCCAGGCCGTATCCCACCTGAACAACACATAACACACCCCGGTACTGTACATCTGTAAATAACCCATTAAACCTTCATCTGTACACTGTTCATCATGCACATTCACAGTTCTGTCTATGGTCATGTCTCTTTTCTGTATATTTTTATTTTTATTACTATTGTTATCCTTAATTATTGTATATTCTCTTCATTAGTGTTCTTTATCACCTTAATTATATGTTGTCTGCACTATGTTTGTACTTTCTGTACTGGAAGCTCCTAACACCAAGACAAATTCCTTGTGTGTGCAAACACACTTGGCAATAAAGCTCTTTCTGATTCTGATTCTGATTCTGATTTAGAGAGCTATAAAGACCTCATTTCTAACAAGAAATGAATGGTCAGTTCTTATACAGGACATGCCATAATATATGCTCACCTCATTTGAAACCATTTTACTGCATGTTTTTCTGAACTGCGGCTGGCTTGACCACGGTGCCATATCGGCCTAGAAAATCACAACTTTTCAATTTCCGTCGGTCTTAGTACACGATGTAACTACAGAAGACTCAAGCTTTAAATAGGAAAATTATAGAAACTCTTTGGTCATTTTTGATGACCAAATGCTAATGGTCTAATCCGATTCAATGATCTATGCTAAACTAAGCTAAAAGTGCTACCACCAGACCCGGAGATCGGCTGAATGGATTCAAAAACGGTAAAACTCAACTGTTTAACTCTAGGGGAGTTGTAAATTGAGCCTATTTCCAAAAAAGTGGAGTATTCCTTTAAGCAATGCATGTTTTACAAAACACACTGAACTTGAGCATGTTAACTGTTAGAAGTGTTTTTACACTTATCTGAGAGCAATGATTAAAGACGCTATATGTATTTTCCTCAGTTTTTTGTTCTGTTTTGTCTCCAAATCTTATTTATTTCTTAACTATATAAGCTCCTTTGCCATTCTGATGCTGCTTTTTTTGCCCGAGCAGCCTTAAAGGGGTCTTGTTGTGATGCTGCAAAAGATGTGAGATGCGAGCGAAAAGTTCAAATGCATCTGTGTAGTGCATGTTTGTATAGAACCTGTAACAAACACTATTAAAACATCAGCATGATCACAAAATTTTGTGATGTCAGCCAGTGAGAGTTTGTAAGAAAGTTCAGAGGTCTAAAACTCTCCCACTCTTTCGCTGAAAGCCCCCAGATATCAACTAAAAAACGGCGGGCCCCACAACCATCAAAGACTGCAGGCCCAACTCACCCTCCTCCTCCTGCGAGAGCTCTCCGGCCGCTGCCACAACGCCAGGGCCCAAACCCCTCTCCATCTGGTGTAGGTGAACCAAAAACAACCGATAACAGCTCTCAGTGATATGTGTCGGGTCCCCGTTATATTAGCCACAACATTCGCAAATGTTTACAGAAAAAGCGGGAACCCAGTGTGCCTGTAGCCTCCTCTATTTCTGTTTTATCATGCGATAGAAAGTCTAAGGCCTTCTCAAGCCGTACGGCTGACCCATCTAACCTGCGGCCTATAATGCATCAATCTAAGATTGCTGTAGAGACAAAATGTAATTCCATCAAGTTAGCATTTTTAAACATTCGCTCACTTAAAAATAAATAATTTCTTATCAATGATTTAATAACCACAAACAACCTGGATTTTATGTTTCTAAATGAAACATGGTTAGAAGACAGCTGCAGTGCAACAGTCCTCAATGAAACAGCCCCTCCTAACTTTAATTTTATAAGTGTCTGCAGGACTGTTAGGAGAGGTGGAGGTGTAGCTGCTCTGTTTAAAGATGTTTATCAGTGCAAGCAAATGTCATTTGGTCAGTATTTGTCTTTTGAACACCTAGGTATTGTGCTGAAAGGTGCTCCACGCACCCTGTTTATCATTATTTACAGGCCTCCAAAATATTCTCCAGCCTTTGTTGATGAGTTCACTGAACTGTTATCAATGATTTCCTCAGAGTTTGACTGTTTTACTATTGCAGGGGATTTTAATATTCACATAGATAATGCAGAAATCAAAACTACAAAAGAAATTATAACTATTTTAAACACTTTTGACCTGAGTCAGCATGTGCACGGACCCACACACAATCGTGGGCACATTCTAGATTTACTCATCAGTAGAGGTCTAAACATCTCATCCATTGTAATTAAGGATGTAGCACTATCTGGTCACTTCTGTATTTTCTTTGATATATTGATCTCAGTCACCACTGAATCTAGATCTGTCTCTATCAGAAAGAGATGCATTAACGAGAACACTAGTGCGCTATTTATGAAGGCAATATCATTAACACCAACCATTTCTGCAGGCCCTGTTGATCTTCTCCTGGAGTCATTTAGCTCAAAGGTTAAGAATGTTATTGATGATATTGCTCCGATAAAGGTCAGCAAGAAGATTGTCAGACAAAAATCACTTTGGAGAAAATCAACAGCAGTTCAGAGCATGAAAAGACAATGCAGAAAAGCTGAGCGGATGTGGCGGAAGACGAAACTCGAAATTCACTATAGCATCTATAAAGACAGCCTTCATGCTTTCAATGTGGAACTAGCCACAGCTAGACAGACTTTCTTTTCAAACCTTATAAACAGTAACTTAAACAACACTCGCACTCTTTTTGCGACTGTTGAGAGACTGACAAACCCCCCCCCCCCAAGTCAGATTCCCAGTGAAATGCTCTCCGACAGCAAATGCAATGAGTTTGCTTCCTTCTTTTCTGAGAAGATCAATAATATCAGAAAGGAGATTGGCACATCCTCAAGTTATGCAGAGGTCACACAGATTCGACTGCAGTTTCAAAAAGAAGTGACTATGTGTGTTTTTTTAAAAATTGATAAGATTTTGGAAGAAATAGTACAGCACCTTAAATCTTCAACCTGCTATCTTGACACACTTCCCACATCCCTTTTCAAAAATGTGCTTAACTGTTTAGAAGCTGATCTCTTAGAAGTGGTGAACGCCTCACTTCTTTCTGGGACTTTTCCAAACTCCCTTAAAACTGCAGTTGTTAAGCTCTTTCTGAAAAAGGGCAATCTTGATAACACCACGTTGAGCAACTATAGACTCATATCAAATCTTCCTTTCATAGGTAAGATTATTGAAAAGGTAGTTTCTAATCAGCTGAACAACTACTTAAAGTCAAATGGATACCTGGACAATTTTCAATCTGGTTTCCGAGCACATCACAGCACAGAGACAGCACTCATTAAGATAATAAATGATATTCGCGTCAATTCTGATTCTGGCAAAATATCAGTGCTGGTACTACTAGATCTTAGTGCTGCGTTTGACACTGTCGATCATAACATACTTTTAGAGAGACTGGAAAACTGGGTCGGGCTTTCTGGGATGGCACTCAAATGGTTCAGGTCATACTTAGAAGGGAGAGGTTATTATGTGAGTATAGGAGAGCATAAGTCTAAGTGGACGGCCATGACATGTGGAGTCCCACAAGGCTCAATTCTTGCACCGCTCTTGTTTAGCCTGTATATGCTCCCACTAAGTCAGATAATGAGGAAGAACCAAATTGCCTATCACAGCTATGCTGATGATACCCAGATTTACCTAGCCTTATCTCCAAATGACTACAGCCCCGTTGACTTCCTCTGCCAGTGCATTGATGAAATTAACAGTTGGATGTGCCAGAACTTTCTTCAGTTAAACAAGGAGAAAACTGAAGTCATTGCATTTGGAAACAAAGATGAAGTTCTCAAGGTGAATGCATACCTTGACTCTAGGGGTCAAACAACCAAAAATCAAGTCAAATATCTTGGGGTGATTCTGGAGACAGACCTTAGTTTCAGTAGTCATGTCAAAGCAGTAACTAAATCAGCATACTATCATCTCAAAAACATTGCAAGAATTAGATGTTTTGTTTCCAGTCAAGACTTGGAGAAACTTGTTCATGCCTTTATCACCAGCAGGGTGGATTACTGTAATGGTCTCCTCACCGGCCTTCCCAAGAAGACCATTAGACAACTGCAGCTCATCCAGAATGCTGCTGCCAGGATTCTGACTAGAACCAGAACATCTGAGCATATCACAAAAGTCCTCAGGTCCTTATACTGGCTTCCAGTTACATTTAGGATTGATTTTAAAGTACTTTTACTCGTTTATAAGTCACTCAATGGCCCAGGACCTAAATATATTGCTGATATGCTCACTGAATATAAACCGAACAGACCACTCAGATCATTAGGATCGAGTCAGTTAGAAATACCAAGGGTTCACACAAAACAAGGGGAGTCTGCTTTTAGCTAGTATGCGGCCCGCAGTTGGAACCAGCTTCCAGAAGAGATCAGATGTGCTAAAACATTAGCCACATTTAAATCAAGACTCAAAACTCATCTGTTTAACTGTGCATTTGTTGAATGAGCACTGTGCTATATGTCCGAACTGACTGCAATGCATTTTAAGTATAATCATTTTCTTTAAATTTATTTTAAATCAATTCTATATCATTTTAAAATTCCTTGTTTTTATTATTTTTATTTCCGTGTTTTTATTGATTTTTAATGTCTATTTCACTTTCTTTTATGTAAAGCACTTTGAATTACCACTGTGTATGAAATGTGCTATATAAATAAACTTGCCTTGCCTTGCCTATAAATTAAAATATGTTTTTATTGCTGTTACGTTTTGGTTTCTGTTTAGTTCCTGTCTGGCCTTATTTGGTATTTCTTGTTCTAGTTTAGTTAATCTTTGTTCATTCATATCACCTGTGTTAATTAATCATCTTGTTTGTTCCTTTGTTCCCTGCCTTTATAAGTCCTCAGTTCTCCCCTAGTCTTTGTCTTGGTTTAATGTTTACAATGGGAAAAGTGTGTTGAAGCTTATTAAATACTTTCTTCTTCTACTCCTTTGTCTCCGTGCTTATCTACAACCATGAACCGTTACAATTGCACAGTGATGTCTTATTTGTCAATCAATCAAGCTCAGTTTGAGTAGTCATGTCAAGACCTCTTCAAGCAGCCATTCTGATCAGTCAATGGAGGAACTGCATCATAATTTTAATGACATTTTTAATAATTACACCATCATAGAGGAATGTCAACATTAAATGCTGAAAACATTAAAATACTTTTTTTTTAATTTGCAAAATTAAAAATAATTTTCACAGTAAATACTAGGACAAGTTTATAGCATATAACAGTGTGAGGTTTATTGTCTGCTCACCATAGACAGTAACACTGAATCTGTACTTAGCCTCTGAGCTGCTGTTTTTGATGGACACTTCATAAACTCCAGAGTCTGTGGTTCTGAAGTTTGTGATGAACAGAGATCCAGTCTGATTGTCCAGCTTCAGTCTGTTTCTGAATCTTCCATCAAGACCATTGAATGTGTATGAGATTCCAGTCTCTCGATTGATTTTAGCTATGAGTGACCTGTTAGTTCCAAACTTCCACAGTATCTGATCAGCTTTCTGTATTTCAGTGAGACTAATGTTTAGAGTGACAGAAGCTCCTTCAGTCACTGACACTGACTTCACTGCATCTGTACCACCAAACACTCCTGCAGAACAAACAGAGACAGTTTCTCAGTCAAATAAAGTTAACATTTAATTCAATCAGGCTTTAAGTTTAAAGTAGTTTTGAAAAAATTGCTAAATTGGAAAGGTAGAAACAAAATATAGAATCAGCAGCATGACAAATAAATGGCCATGTGGAAAATACATATATCTGAATTCCATCATCTTGATATATTGTTCATGTTAAGAGTTACAGAAGTAAATAGAAGAGCAAGGAAAAAACTGATCTGTACTAATGTCTGCCATAACCCTCAAAAATGTTTCTAATTTACCAACTAGATGACAAAAGAACTGCCATGAAAAATTTTAAACACTTTAACCACTTCTAAAATCTCCGGGGTTTGAAATAGTATCACTCAGGATGCTTCAAAGTGTCGTGGACTGAAGTAAAGTCAGGAAGAAAAATAATCTACTTCTGTCTTTTGTGTCTCGGCTGAGTTTAGCATGTAGTGTGTTGAACTGTAGTCCAGTTTCACAAGAGAGTTTTTTTTCTTCACTGTGTTTCAGTACACAGCCAGTGTAATCATATATAGACGCATATACAGCTGGAAAGATACAATTTCAATTTAATTAACTTAATTTAGAATGAAAGTGTCCAAACTGTGATATTAAATGTCACAACTCAATATGTAAACATTTATGTTTGAGCACTAAATTCAGCAGAAACTCTTGCACAGTCTGCATACTTTTAATCTCTCATGACAAAGTCACTACCAGAACCTCTTAGTTATTGGCTGTTTTTTGCTTGACATTTGCATAAAGTTGAGTATTTCTGACTTTTTCAATGCTCTGCAGATACTCTCAACACTAGGCTCATTTGAGATGAGCAAAATCTGTGCATAAGTGATCACTGGAGAGCCCCACAAAATGCATGTAAGAAATGTCATGTTGACATATGCCAAAAAAAGTTTTGTGATGGCGAGGCGTCCGTGCCAGATAACACAGTCGAATGCAGAGTTGCTCTATATTTCCAGGTCTGGAAAAGTACGGAAAAAAGAAAGCAGAGTATGGAAAAGACTTTTGCCCCTATTTACTTTTTTTATAATAGAAAATTTTATAATTTATTGAAAATAAATGTATTGTACAAGAAGTCAATATAAATACGACTGAATTAAGGTGCAAATTGTCATTATGCAAAATACAGGTTATAAGCATTTTGGGTTTCTTCTTACAATAATCTTAGCACCATATTACAGAGCCTCAAGGACCTTTGCAAAAAAAAAAAATAGACTTTTATGTGCACACTATTAAACTTGGCATATAGAACAATGCACACTGATCCACCTATTGCACCATCAGCCCATTTCATGGTGTGGTTTCTTGGCCTCCACAAAGTACGTGTTAAAGAAACCTAATATTTCATAGTATTTCATTTCGACTGTTGCTTTTATTTATTTAAAGTTTGCTTTTCTTTATCTCTTTTGTGGGTATTTGCATTAAAGATTTTTGATGTCATGTTTCAACGTTGATTTGTTTGAATAAAAATGTGCCTGTTGATTAAACATGACATCTTGAGAACTTCATCTTTTTTCCAAATGCAATGACTTCAGTTTTCTCCTTGTTTAACTGAAGAAAGTTCTGGCACATCCAGGGCCGACGCTAGCTATAGGCAGATCAGGCGATTGCCTAGGTCCTCGACTTTGAGGAGGGGCCTCCATAACTGTGACATACCCTATACGCCAGTCCACCAGTCAAGACGGGCAGCAAAATACTATCCTCATTGTTCAGTGGATATTGTTCAATTATCATTCACCTGCGATTAAACCAATTAATGTTTCTGTTTCAAAGCGTTTCGACCTTTTTTTTTTTTTTAAGTACCTCAGATGTACCTAACTTCTAAATTGTGCTGATAATTACATTACTGCTCTAACATAACACTTACTTTCAGTTTCAACTAACTACAAGCGTCTCTTTCACTTACTCTTGATTTGTGTAGGCTATATAGTACATATTTCAATACAATACATAATATCATATTTATTAATATTAATAATAATAATATGACAATATCTGAATTATTGTTTAAATGGGAGGGGGAAATCCTGCCCATACAGCTAGGAAAATATAATAACATCCTCAACAAACAAAAAAGAGATTACCTTAGATAAAGTTTGATTAATATGTACATACAGTACCAGTCAGAAAAGTTGGACACATTACTGTTTTTAACGTTTTTGAAAGAATCAAAAATACAGAAAAAACAGTAATATTGTGAAATAGAAAAAAAAAAAAGTATTTATTTGAAATTGTAACAATACCGTTCAAAAGTTTGCAATTCATTGGGTCAGTATTTTTTTTTTACGAAATTGATACTTTTATGCATAAGGATGTGTTAAATTGCTAAATAGCGATAGTAAACTTATATTGTTATATAATATTTCTATTTTGAATAAATGCTGTTCTTTTTCTTTTTTACTTTTAATCATCAAAAAAATTCTGTATCTCAGGTTATCAAATAAATAGTAAGCAGCACAACTGTTTCTAACATTGATAATGAAACAGAATGATTTCTGAAGGTGACACTGAAGACTGGATTATTGATGCAGAAAAATCAGCTATGACTCACAGAAATAGATAGTTTTTTAAAGTATGGTAAAAAAAAAAAGAAAACAATTATTTAAATTTGTATTTTTAAATATATATTTTTATTTTAAGTTTCACAATATTAGTTATTTCTATATTTCGGATAAAATAAATGCAGACTAGATGATCATAAGCAACTTCTTTCAAAAACATTATAAATAGCAGTGTGTCCAAACTTTTGACCAGTACTATATAAGTAAAAATATACAAATTTTTTAATGAAATGTTGTATAAATAAAAAGTTTTGGAATCATATTTTTTTCAATTGCTTTTTATTGGGGGTGGGGGGGCCTCCAACATGAATTTTGCCTAGGGCCTCCAAATGTCTAGAACCGGCCCTGGGCCCATCCAACTGTTAATTTCATCAATGCATTGGCAGAGGGAGTCAATGCGGCTGTAGTCATTTGGAGATAAGGCTAGGTAAATCTGGGTGTCAGCTGCATAGCTGTGATAGGCAGTTTGGTTCTTTCTCATTATTTGACTTAGTGGGAGCATATACAGGCTAAACAAGAGCGGTGCAAGAAGTGAAGTGAAGTGACATGCTGCCAAGTATGGTGACCCATACTCGAAATTCGTGCTCTGCATTTAACCCATCCAACGTGCACACACACAGCAGTGAACACACACACACACAGCAGTGAACACACACCCGGAGCAGTGGGCACCCATTTATGCTGCGGCGCCCGGGGAGCAGTTGGGGGTTCGGTGCCTTGCTCAAGGTGCACCTCAGTCGTGGTATTGAGGGTGGAGAGAGTGCTGGACATTCACTCCCCCCACCTACAATTCCTGCCGGCCGGAGACTCGAACCCGCAACCTTTCGATTACGAGTCCGACTCTCTAACCATTATTCCACGACTTCCCCTTGTGGCCTTTTTTTGAGCCTTGTGGGTTTCCACATGTCACGAACGTCCACTTAGACTTATGCTCTCCTCACATATGAACACTATCACCTGGGACTAAGATCTCTAGTGTTCGACTAACCTAGAGAGTAACCAGACAGACTCCAGACAATGCCCTTGAATATACTTTAATCTCGGCTGGGAGGACCTCATACCAATCAGAAAATTCCCCAGCTTCATGAATACAACGGTTTATATAAGAAAGGTACATAGCAAATATTACATCATGTTACATTACATCATTCTCCTCTAATACAGGTCCTTCTCAAAAAATTAGCATATTGTGATAAAGTTCATTATTTTCTGTAATGTACTGATAAACATTAGACTTTCATATATTTTAGATTCATTACAACACAACTGAAGTAGTTCAAGCCTTTTATTGTTTTAATATTGATGATTTTGGCATACAGCTCATGAAAACCCAAAATTCCTATCTCAAAAAATTAGCATATCATGAAAAGGTTCTCTAAACGAGCTATTAACCTAATCATCTGAATCAACTAATTAACTCTAAACACCTGCAAAAGATTCCTGAGGCTTTTAAAAACTCCCAGCCTGGTTCATTACTCAAAACCGCAATCATGGGTAAGACTGCCGACCTGACTGCTGTCCAGAAGGTCATCATTGACACCCTCAAGCAAGAGGGTAAGACACAGAAAGAAATTTCTGAACGAATAGGCTGTTCCCAGAGTGCTGTATCAAGGCACCTCAGTGGGAAGTCTGTGGGAAGGAAAAAGTGTGGCAGAAAACGCAGCACAACGAGAAGAGGTGACCGGACCCTGAGGAAGATTGTGGAGAAGGACCGATTCCAGACCTTGGGGGACCTGCGGAAGCAGTGGACTGAGTCTGGAGTAGAAACATCCAGAGCCACCGTGTACAGGCGTGTGCAGGAAATGGGCTACAGGTGCCGCATTCCCCAGGTCAAGCCACTTTTGAACCAGAAACAGCGGCAGAAGCGTCTGACCTGGGCTACAGAGAAGCAGCACTGGACTGTTGCTCAGTGGTCCAAAGTACTTTTTTTGGATGAAAGCAAATTTTGCATGTCATTCGGAAATCAAGGTGCCAGAGTCTGGAGGAAGACTGGGGAGAGGGAAATGCCAAAATGCCTGAAGTCCAGTGTCAAGTACCCACAGTCAGTGATGGTCTGGGGTGCCATGTCAGCTGCTGGTGTTGGTCCACTGTGTTTTATCAAGGGCAGGGTCAATGCAGCTAGCTATCAGGAGATTTTGGAGCACTTCATGCTTCCATCTGCTGAAAAGCTGTATGGAGATGAAGATTTAATTTTTCAGCACGACCTGGCACCTGCTCACAGTGCCAAAACCACTGGTAAATGGTTTACTGACCATGGTATTACTGTGCTCAATTGGCCTGCCCACTCTCCTGACCTGAACCCCATAGAGAATCTGTGGGATATTGTGAAGAGAAAGTTGAGAGACGCAAGACCCAACACTCTGGATGAGCTTAAGGCCGCTATCGAAGCATCCTGGGCCTCCATAACACCTCAGCAGTGCCACAGGCTGATTGCCTCCATGCCACGCCGCATTGAAGCAGTCATTTCTGCAAAAGGATTCCCGACCAAGTATTGAGTGCATAACTGAACATAATTATTTGAAGGTTGACTTTTTTGTATTAAAAACACTTTTCTTTTATTGGTCGGATGAAATATGCTAATTTTTTTAGATTTTTGGGTTTTCAGGAGCTGTATGCCAAAATCATCAATATTAAAACAATAAAAGGCTTGAACTACTTCAGTTGTGTTGTAATGAATCTAAAATATATGAAAGTCTAATGTTTATCAGTACATTACAGAAAATAATGAACTTTATCACAATATGCTAATTTTTTTGAGAAGGACCTGTATGATATGTTCCCTTATGTGGCAAATTAATGACCCCCTCTCCTTGGTTACTGATTACTTCGGCTTGTTCCTCAAATCATGTATCATTATTAGTATTTCCAGACAGACGTCTTGTTCATGTTTAAAACGGGACATTTCTGTTCCCTAAAACATACTTAAATATTAGGTCTTCTTTTTTTATTAATTCACAATTATTAAATTGAAAATTTTCTAGACAGAATGAAGACAGAAGTGCTTTTACTTCAGTCAAGCTCACAGCAATCACACTGCAAACCTACAGGAGAAGAACCATCGCATGGTCCCAGCCACCTCACCACAGCAAACACACTGTGAGGGCAACTCAGTGGCCACTGTTGATTGCAAAAGAAACCAACACAAAACCTACAAAAGAAACACAAACAGCTTAATTAACAGTGAGTGATGCAGATGAAACAAACAACAGTTCAGCTCCATGAAACAATCACTATTAGCCCAGTTTCTCTGGAGCCTAAACTCTCTTCTGTCAGTCTGGGTCCAACATCCACACAACAACAAGAATATTAAAGATAACAAAAGGAATATTAAATCTAAAGTAAACAATAATCGTGATCACTGTGAGGGAAAACAGTCTATTACAACAAATACATTTACAATATAGAAAAACATTACAAAATAAAACACTCTCAAGATAAACATTGCACATGATTTTAAAAAGAAACTTTAAAAGTTACTTTATATAAAAGACAATACCTTTGGCATCCATTATTTTTGACTATGACTCTCAGGCAACAATCAGTCAGGCAATAATCAAGCCACAACATTAAAACAAGAGAATTATATCATTAAAATACGCTCCTGATAATGAATTTGTCAAATTATAAAACTACTACCTCCTTAAACAGTACATCATATGTTCGGGCCTCAATGCTCGTATTTAATATACAGTAACTGCTTGTCTGCTACCATTTTTTTGAGGTGCAGAAGCTGCTACGATATCCATTCATACATAAATCACAATCAATAGAGGTAGTGAGGAAGCAAGAGAGCACATCTCACAAACAAATCTCACTACTTGCCATTCTAAATCAGTTCTAAATCAGCCACGACATCGAAGAGAGGAAGCGAGAGTGCAAATAAACTTCACTACTTCCTTATATAGTGCTGGGACCGATGAGACTTGTAGTGCTGGGACCATATGTCCCATGTTGTCCTGTGCTATGGTTCTATTGCAGTTTCGAGAGAGAATATCACATTTAGATGTGGATGTTACATCTAAAATTTGTGTGTGTGTCATTCTAGCATGAAAATAAAACCGTTATTCATATTCTGAATGGACTGTTGCTTAGAAAGCACTCCATTAATAATCAATAAAGTGATGTCACTCATCTTAGATCACTGCTATCTCACAAAATTCCATGCTAACCAATGAAGTTCTACACAGCACAGTTAAATATTGAATTTATTTGTTGTAATGAGGTGATTTTGGAGTGTGCAGAACTCAGCAGTGGAGAAAAACTCCAGTGTACTTGAATATCGCTCAAAATGTTGAAATAGATTATCTAAAGTTAAGTCAGGAAGAAGAAAAAGTTTGGCTTTCTCCCTGTATTACCCCATTGTCCTTCTAAATTAATGAATTAATTTGTTTGATTTTGAAGAAGTAAACAATTAGAAATGCTCTGTCCCAAAGGATACAACTGATGCAGACTTGTGAACTCCCAGCCTTCAGTCATGCCTAAGTTCATGTGGCTTATGAATTTTTCATTTCTGATTCATCCTATAATCTTCTTTTTTTTTCTTTTTTTTGTATACAGCTGATATATATATAGTATACGAAGATATAATGTCAATTGAATGAAAATTAGCCGTACATCTTTCTACCCAGTTGTGAAATAAAAACTACACTGTGGCAAAAGGTAAGATGTGTTAATGCTTACTATGAGTTTTAGTTATATAATAATAATATAATAATCCATCACACTGTCAGGAACACCACAAGTGTTCTTTTTTTCTTTTTTTATTATTATTATTATTAATGTTTATTACAATATAAAAGCTTTTCAAAACAAATTTCTTGGTTAAACATTAGAGCATGCTAGTGTAAAAAACAAATAGTTCACAAATTTTCAAATAGTTCACATTTTCAACAGCTTTTTCTCTACAAAACTCTCTGGATTTTTTGAAACCTATTTCAGACCACTGAAATGTTGAGGAAAATGTTTTACACATTGGTGTTTTTCTGTTTGTGCTGCTGCCATGTATTTGGTGAGTTATAGACTAGTTTTATTATTCACTTTTGCATGCACTTGCGTGGTGCTCTAATGAAGCTTAGTTTCACCATTAATATATATAGGCGTTTTTTTTTTTTCTATTTTTGTAACTCCTAACATTAAACCAAAACCTAAAATGTACAATATATGAAGATGTGTGAATTCAGATATCTGTTCTCCATATGGCCTTTGTCATGAATCTGGTCTATGAACTTCCGTTAACTCACCACCAGAGGTCCCTCGCTCACCACATGGACTCTTCCACCACATTAACTCCTTGCACGTTACAGTTGGTCCAAAACGCAGCAGCTAGAGTCCTTACTAGAACCAGGAAGTATGACCATATTAGCCCGGTTCTGCCAACACTGCATTGGCTCCCCATCAAACATCGTATAGATTTTAAAATGTTGTTAATTACTTATAAAGCCCTGAATGGCTTAGCTCCTCAGTACCTGAGCGAGCTCTTATCACATTATAGTCCTTCACATCTGCTGCGGTCTGAAAACTCTGGCCATTTGAATATCAAAATCGACTGCGGGCGGCAGATCCTTTTCCTATTTAGCACCCAAACTTTGGAATAATCTACCTAACACTGTTCGGGAGGCAGACACACTCTGTCAGTTTAAATCTAGATTAAAGACACATTTCTTTAACCTGGCTTACACATAACACACTAATACACTTTTATTATTCAAATCCATTAAAGGATTGTTAGACTGCATTAATTAGATCAACCGGAACCAGGAACACTCCCCATAACACATGATGTACTCGTTACATCAAAAGAAGAATGGCATCTATGCTAATATTTGTCTGTTTCTATTCTGTTTCTCAGTCCGTGTCCGGATCAGATGGTGGGTCGGCGCCGGGAGATGTTGTATGTGGCCCTGATCGTTGGCGGCGGCCGGACACCTGGATGAGCACCAGAGACAGATCCCCAGTGAGGACCCCGCCACTTAGACAGCCATCGGGAAAGACCACTGGAACAAGTTAAGCCCTTACAATCTGACTTTGCTGCAGTTGGAATTGAACTGCTGGTTCATTTGGTCAGAGGAGAACTAGCCCCCCGACTGAGCCTGGTTTCTCCCAAGGTTTTTTCATCCATTCTGTCACCGATGGAGTTTTGGTTGCTTGCCGCTGTCGCCTCTGGCTTGCTTAGTTGGGGACACTTCATTTCAAGCGATATCATCGACCTGATTGCAAAGACACTATTTAAACTGAACTGAGCTGGATGATGACATCACTGAATTCAATAATGAAATGCCTTTAACTGAATTTTTTTTTTTTATCTTTTCATTTTACATTATTGACACACTATTTTCCTTTTTTGATATTGTGCAGTTGCTTTGTCACAATTTACATTGTTAAAAGCGCTATATAAATAAAGGTGACTTGACTTGACTTGACGTCACCTCAGACTACAATTCCCATCATTCATTGCACTGACGACACACACAGCTGATTGCACTGATCACACACCCTACATAAACCATGGACTTCCTCTTCCTCTCTGCCGAGCACTGTATAGAGTATATCCTAGTGATAGCTACTCTATAGAGCCCACTCAGTTGTTATATTCTTGCCTTGCTAGTTTTCTCGTGTTTGATACCTGCCCGTGTTTCCTGGATTAACCCTTTGCCTTGCCGTTCGGATATTGTTTGCACCTCGTTTGGATATTGTTTGCCGATCGTCGACCCACGCTTGCCCTAGGATTGCTCTTTGTCTTGCCTGTGTTGTTCCTCCAGGGGGAAGTCGTGGCCTAATGGATAGAGAGTTGGACTTGTAACCCGAAGGTCGTGGGTTCGAGTCTCAGGTCCGGCAGGGATTGTAGGTGGTTGGAGTGAATAACCAACACTCTCTCCACCCTCAATACCACGACTGAGGTGAGACCCTTGAGCAAGGCACTGAACCCCTCAACTGCTCCCCGGGCGCCGCATTGATGGCTTCCCACTACTCCAGGTGTACCTGGATGGGTTAAATGCAGAGAACGTCCCTTTCCCCATTCCCCTTTAAAAAACTTTTTGGGAAATCGTGGCCTAATGGTTAGAGAATTGGACTCGTAATCGAAAGGTTGCGGGTTCGAGTCCCCGGCCGGCAGGAGTTGTAGGTGGGGGGAGTGAATGTCCAGCGCTCTCTCCACCCTCAATACCACGACTGAGGTGCCCTTGAGCAAGGCACCGAACCCACAACTGCTCCCCGGGCGCCGCAGCATAAATGGCTGCCCACTGCTCCGGGTGTGTGTTCACGGTGTGTGTGTGTGTGTGTGTGTGTGTGTGTGTGTGCATTTGTTCACTACTCACTGCTGTGTGTGTGCACTTGGATGGGTTAAACGCAGAGCACCAATTTCGAGTATGGTTCACCATACTTGACAATACGTCACGACTTTACTTTACTTTACTTTCCTGTTTGCCATTTCATGAACCTTGCTTGTTTTGTGACCTTGCCTTTGAATAAAGCTTGCAAATGGATCTACACATCTCTCATCTTGTTCGCCCCGAAATATCCTTTTATTTGCCATGCTGCTGATTCTATATTGTTTCTATGTTTATACCCTTCCAAAAATTTTTATTATTTGATAAAAAGTAATTAGGTTAAAGCTTTAAGTTTAACCAATTTCATTTTTACTTGTATTATGTTTGACTGAGAAGGTGTTTGTGTTTGTTCTGCATGTGTGTTTGCTGATACAGATGCAGCGAAGTCAGTGTCAGTGACTGAAGGAGTTTCTGTCACTCTAAACATTAGTCTGACTGAAATACAGAAAGCTGATCCGATACTGTGGAAGTTTGAAGTTTTGCAGGACTCTCATAGCTAAAATCAACAGAGTTCAATGAGATCTCCACATATAATGGTACTGATGGGAGATTCAGAGACAGACTGAAGCTGGATCATCAGACTGGATCTCTGACTATTATAAACACCAGAACCACAGTCTCTGGACTTTGAAGTGACCATCAGAAACAGCAGCACAGAGACTAAATGCAGATTCAATGTTACTGTCTATGGTAGGTAGAGAATTACAGCTCTATTACTGCTGATAGTAGATCAGTTAAATTCTTATTTCATTAATTCATATACGTTTTCCAGCTCCTTTGCCTGTTCCTGTCATCAGTGGTAACTCCACACAAAACTCATCATCTTGTTCATTGGTGTGTTCAGTGGTGAATGTGAGTCATGTGACTCTCTCAGGAAACAGTTTGTCCAGCATCAGTGTGTCTGATCTCAGCATCAGTCTCTCTCTACCTCTGGAGGTGGATTGTCTGGATGATTCCTACAGCTGTGTTGTGACTAATTCATTCACCAACCAGACCACACATCTCACCAACACTCAGCTCTGTCAACCATGTCCAGGTACATGTGATAGCATTTATCTGATATTAGTATTTATTTACTGAGTTTATGTGTTCCTGATCACTGATTTGATCTATTTTTTAAATCATGCTTTAGATTTTCACTAATTCTTCCTTCAGGAGAATTTCCATTCCAAATGATCATTTTACATAATTTTAACATCACTGTAGTGTCAGCTTATCTTGACTTCTGCTGAGATGCTTTCATTAAAATGAAGGTGATGTGTTTTTCCCTCCAATTATGACATGGAAAACTTGTTTGTGAAGATTCATTCATTTTTTAATTTCATTGTGTGCCACTAATGGTACAGAAATCACACACTTCACCTTCTATAATAAATGTCCTTCTCTCATAAAATGTTGTTTTCTGTTTCACGTTGTTCTTTTGTTTCTTTAGATTGCACATTCTGTTATTTTCCTGAAGCTTTGTCTCGATTGGTCATCTCTGCTGTGGTGGGCGTGGCTGCTGCTTTTTTTGTGGTGTATGACATCACATCCAGAAAAGGTGAAAAGTAGAGATGACAGATACATCATCATCATCATCATCATCATCAGACCCTCGCAGATAAACCATATATTCTCACTTTGTTAATGTGTCCAACCTTTTCAAGAATATTTTTTACAGTTTAACAGCAAACTGGCTCAGTTATCAGTTGATATTGAATTACCATATAAATTATAGTTCAGTTCTTTTAATAATTTTGTACAATTATTTTGTTTTTGACTAAACCTAACTATAACTGTGAATAACCCAGTTTTAATAATTTCTCCAGATCATTAGCGCCACCTACTGGATCAGTCTTTAATCAATGTAAGAAGGCTACATAAGTCAGTGCATGTAAATAACACAAGCAGCATGTAAATATCACAAGGTGTTTAACACATTTAGTAGCAGGGTGGTAGTATCGCTGGTTTTAATAATGTAGCTTTTCAGCATTTACACTCTTTTGTTGGAATTGTTGTGTGGTTTTTTTTCTGGCTGTGCTCCTTTCAACTTTCACACAGCTGCTGAAACTGTCATGATTTCCATAGAAATTAAAATAAATTTTGAAAAGAAAAAAATGCTTGGGCAGCGTTTTGTGTATTTCTGGGTGTTTTGCTATGAAAGATAGAAAAATGCCCACTACTCGGGATTTACAATAGACCGTTGTGTCCACCTATTTCACTGGATGAACAGCTTTTTAATGGGTAGCCTACTGTATTCGGTGCCTAATTAGAAAACCTTCAAATTAAATTTGTCATAACTAGGTAAATACAACCATTAATGACTTTAAAATTATATGTTGCATGCAATAAAACAGGCAAAAATGCATGCCAAATAAGCTGTATATAAGGGTGTTATGCTTGCTTGTTATAAGTGCACCTCAGGAAGCATTATAAAATAATTTCAAAAATGCACCCAGACAGCACACGTATGTCTCCAAGATGTATATTAGCGCTTCTTCTGGAAAGCATCTACTATCTATCAGGGCATTTCATAACTCCTTTAATGGAAATACTTCAGAGTTTGTACATGGTACGCTACGGCAACTACTTGTCGTCTTATGGCTAGCCTACCTGCTCATGTTGAGCTAAATATGGAGGGTAATGAGGAGGTGCCACGATAGCACTATATAACTGATATAGGCTTATGTTTTATTTTTCCTTTTTATTCGAAATATTCCCAAACGTTAACACTCGTGAAATATCTTCTCAAATATGTGTAAGTAAATGCATTTTGCACCTTTATAGATTGTTAGTTGATGTATAATATTGGGTGATGGGCAGCTAATGTTAGTGTAACTATCTACGCATAAAAAACAGTCTTTTTACTTAAGTACCATATTTGGATGTGATGTCATAAATATTTTTAGTACGACTGACTTTGTATTTAATCTGAATTTAATAAAAAAATTATAAGTTATCCTCCCAGACTGTAAAATTGAAAAGATATTCAAGACATGGTTTTGGTTCTTCATGTCACATTGTATAATGTAATAAGTTGCTGAGAATTAAACCATAAGACTGTAAAAATGTACAACAAGGAGAGAAAACAAAGTAGATGTAAAAGAAATGACACTGAAATAAACAGAAGTAAAATTATAAATCTGAAAGCATACAAACATTCAGAAAGCTTTTTAAAATCACTTGTATTACACAATACAACTTAATTTCAAGAAATGCTGTCTTTAAAAAAAACAGTCATTCACAATAATGTTAATGTGACACTTAAACAACATTTTAAGCAACAGTTTTAAGGAAATTGCAGAGAAATAGTTGTTTTGGTACTCATCCATTAGGTGGCGCTCCAGCAGTGTCGTCCCCAAAAAAACATTTTCCCAGTAAAACCATTACACAATTCCTTTTTGTAGTGTGTTTTGGGCATTTTTCCAATATGATTTAACATCCCACCAATAGAAACCATCACATACCAGTAGACACCATTATAGTCTCCATTAAAACCAATACAATTCCCATAACCATTAAATCCATAATTTTATATTGTGTTTTGGGCAGGGCTCTACTGTTTTTTTCAGCAGGTGATCCCCCGCATTTCGGATTTCGCCCGTCTTTGCTCCTCGTGGTGACCTTTTTTCATTCTTTTTTTTAACATTGTAACTTTAAAACGTGTTATTTGGAAACTTAAAAAAGTACGTCGTCTGCTTCTAATGTTAGTTACTATTGTAGTTCGTTGTTTGTCCACAGTGCTGCGCCGTAACAGACAGTGTCAACATTAGCGTTGGTAAATATCCTTCCTAAAATATTATGCCATATGAACTTGATTTTTTTTTATCTCCTAAGAAAAAACCCCCCACAAAAGTCTCCTAACTTAGTCAAAGATGCTAAACTCTTCTATAGCCTACTGCTAGCACTGTTGAGTGTGTGAGAGGGTCATTCAGCGTCTTTCACATTTGATTCCGCGAGCGTTTGCTGCCAGTTTTGTTATGTAGTGTTTGACATGTTTTATTTGTTAAAAAGTGAATGTTTATCATGTTTACATCTCAGCGCGTGCCGCCATGCTGGCGTGACGTCACATACACGCGCATCTAGGCAGCATCTTACTGTTACTTCCGCACAGAAGATGTTTACTTGACTTCAAATGGCGTTTTGTTGTACTTGTATACGTTGTAAATTATGTATTTCCGAGGATATATATTGTAAATATGGTTATATTCTGCATGTGCTGTTCATTTACAAATCTACCAGATTTACGCCCGGTGGATTTATAACACAGGGGAATATCCCAGAAAACAGCACAGATCTTCAGTCTCACACATCTGTGTCCAGAGTTTGACGCTGTCAGGATCCCAGGTGAGACTTCATTTAGTATACGCTTTCTTTAACTTTGAGTTTCACTTTTTCTTTATTTATCTTTTTCTTTATTTTCTTTATTTTTTTTGATGTGAACTGTTTAAAATATAATGTCTTTAATTTAACCACAGTTTTAATTGTACAGTTTGCACATTCTTTGTGTCTCTTGGCGTTGTGAGTAGAACGATTTTGAATATTTTTGGTAAATAGTTTCTATCTTAAAGCCATTGAGGGAACTGACGTAACAATACATTTGTTATGTGGCAAGATTTGTTTGCAAATTACCAATAATAAGAGAACCCAGAATACACCGGGACATAACAGCCCTGTGCAAAGGGACACAGGTTCCTTGCCAAATTCAGGGTGAGCATGAAGATATAGGCAGATATATCAACAAGAAATCACTTTATTAACATGCAATTAATAATAACAAATACAATACTTCACACAAGGTCTCAAATCACATCACAAGCACAATAGCAGTAACATAAGATAAAATAAAAATAAAGAGGGAGGTGGCCAGCAAAGACCCTCAGATTTCTACCCAACACTCAATACCCATGACACACATGTTGTGAAAAATCAAAAAAGTTTAAGCACAGCACTCCATGTGGACACACAGTACAGGGTACCATCCTGCTCGCCATGCAGGAGTACAGATACTTGCAGGCCCATGACTAAAAACAAACAAGGTAATAAGCCTCTCCGTTTAACAGACTCTCCGACTAACCTGAAAACTGGCCAACAGCCAGCACACATGACAGACAGGAGGATAACCCAACAGCTAGCACTCATTCAAAGCGCCACATGTCACAAAGGGGCAGTACCAAGGATGATGGTAATT